>NC_057813.1:439235052-439250258 GCF_018294505.1 Triticum aestivum | reverse complement strand
GCAAAATTGTTTGTGCTACTCAACTGAGAGGATGCAGAAGATGCTTTGAGCAAAATGTAAAAATAAACGTAGAATAGAAGCATCGATGGCTGGGGCATTCATCACTGAGGAGGCGTCAAACTTCATGACATCACACTACGAAGCAAAAAAAACGACATTTGCATAATCCGAAGCCTCGGTACAATTCCAACAAGCCTAAAAAGGGTCAATCCAACCTCAGCCGATTCAAAGGGAATCTTGCACCATCCAGTGCTTGGAAACCAGTATCGTTGGATGTTGAAGAATGGCGGACCATTTCGCTCTATCTCGTTAACAACCTAACAGAAGTGCGGCCGTACATCGAGTAAGATCTCGTTACATTGTTTTGCAACTTCTAATTTCTTTGAACTGCTCTTATTCCTGGATATTTGATGTAGTCGATACGTCACCATATTCTCATATGGAGTGGTGATCCAAAAGGATTCCGTCGAACAGTATGAGCTTCTGGCAAAGCAAGGAGGAGAATATCCCGGTTTCATCTCTTGGTTAAAAAAACGGTAATTTCCATTAGACCCTTTCATTTCTTTGGCTAATTTGCGACTAATGCAACAATATTTTCGTATTAAACATGTAGGATAATTCAGAGATTATGGATATTGAATTGAGACAAGTAGCTAATGGTTTTGACTATAAGGTCCGTTCATTTGACAATTACGACATCAACGGGTATCGCTTTCGTACCTATGGCAAAGAGCTATCTATGGTCGACCGAAAGTCTACAAATTGTTGTGTCTCTGCTATCGGCGAAGGAGGTGTCGAGTATTATGGAAGTGTTGAAGAAATTTATGAACTTCAATTCTATGGTGAAAACCCACCAAACGTCGTAGTCTTCAGATGTTGTTGGTTCCAGCCCAGGGAGACTAGAAGGACTCATGTACATATAGGGCTAGTCGAAATCAAACAAAGCACCCATTTGGATGTTCCCGATGTCTATATTACGGCTCAACAGGCAACCCAAGTTTTCTATCTATCGTGGGTCTGTCAAAGTGATCCAAATCTCAGTGGTTGGGATGTCGTTTATGAAGTGCCGCCACGTGTTAGACCACCTCCCGCCCAATGAAGAGAATTATGAACGTCACATTAACCAAGACACATATGACGAAGGAGAATTCTTCCAAGAAACACGTCTTGCCAGAAAACGTTTCAAGAAACGCTCTACTCCACCCAGAACATTGAAGTAGACAACGATAGTGAATCCGACCCCGAGCCGGAACAAGAAGAGCCGGAAGAAGAAGAAGAAGTTACTGTTGCGGATGATCTGTCAATGCTTGAACAATTACGTAAATGTGGCCTTTCACATGATGATGCATTTATTAATGATGATGATGAGGACGTCATTACCGATAGTGATGATGATGATGCATTTATTAATGATGATGATGAGCACGTCATTACCGATAGTGACTATTAGGTATTCAAATTTTTATGGTGTACTTTGTATGATTTATATAGTTGGTATGTATAATTTTATTACTTTGTATGATTGTTTCTTATACATAGTGCCATGGTCTTGATATCCGTCCCCGTTGGCCCTCGCCCGCTTTATGATTCAGATGTGGTAAATTCTCTTTCATAACTATTTGTTGCATTTTGCATTTATGACAATTATGGCCATCAAGTTGACATAGAGATATTTTAATCTAGGAGGTATGTGAACCAAAATTTTAAACCAACCCTCTTGTCGAGAAGTTAAATTTAGTTGAAAAAGAAAATGAGTATTTGAAAGAAAAAATTAAAAGAATTGAAGAAGAGAAGATGACATTGGAGTTGTATGTTGCCGATGTCATTGATGATCGCAAGATGAAGATTGATGCAATGCGCACTACAAAAAAATACACTTCCGTGATGATACGTGTTTGTCACAGTAGGTCGCGTTTTTTGTCATGCATGTACATCCATGACAAATTTATGACAGAATCAAGATAGTCATACCTGTGCTGTCGTAGAAGTGTTCCATGACATTACCAAAATTATCATCATGAAAGTGTCCACTTCCATGACGATAAATCACGCATCCCAGAAGTGCTTTCGTCAAGGGTGACCGACACGTGGCATCCACCGTAACGGAACACCGTTAAGCTATCGGGTCGGATTTTGGATCCGATAACCCGTTAACAGCCACGACCAATGCCGATTTTCCACGTGTAAAATTCTCATTGGCCGATGGATCCAGGTGTCAGCTCCGCATTGGCACAGGTGTCACTCATCCAACGGTCGAGATGGGCCTATGATATGTTGACACGTGGACCGGCCCAAAAGTGGCCCACAAAGTTTGAATGGGCCGGCCCAACCGAAGGCCCATAAGATTTAGCGGATCATAATGGGCCGGCCCAGCTAAAGGCCCACAAAATTTAGCGGACCATAATGGGCTGGCCCAGCTAAAGGCCCACAAGATTTTGTGGACCACAATGGGCCGGCCTAGCTAAAGGCTCACAAGATTCTGCAGACCATAATGGGTCGGCCCAGCTAAAGGCCCAACATTCTCTGTCAAATCGTCCCGTCAACGGCCTGGTCTAAACTTGTCATCAATGCGGCCCATGGTCACTTCTGGCCCGTTAACAGTCCGCTAAGTAATTGGGCCGAATTACGGCCTGGTGTATTTCCGGCTATTAAAGGTCTGGCTTCATTTGGGCCCATTTACAGGCCATCAAAACTTTCGGCCCATAAACGACCGTGAAGGATTTGGGTCATATTCGGCCATGTCTGTCATTCGGCCTGTTAGAGGCCCACTATAGATTTGGGCCACTTTCGGCCTGTTGTCATTTTCGGCCTGTTAGAGGCCCACTATAGATTTGGGCCACTCTCAGCCTGTTGTCATTTTCGGCATGTTAATCCCGGACGTAAACCATGTGCCATATGTGGCCCAACGTCATATCGGGCCCATTAACAGCCAATATAAAAATGACAATAATCTAGCCCGACCGAAGTTCCGTCCTGTTAAAGGCCCGTGTATTAGGTCGGCGCATTTACGGCCCGTCTGACTTTCGGTCTATCAAATATCCGCATCGTAAATGGGCCACCATTTTGGCCTGCTAAGTCCAGTGGGTTATTTGGCACAATCAGGGCCCAATCTCACTTTCGGTCTATTAAAGGCCCATGTTTTTTATGGGCTCGAGATATTTACACCTGTAAACGGACTATTTTTACTGAGGGCCCAAATTATGTTTAGGCCTGTTAAAGGCCCACTATGGGCACATGCCTACCAGAAAAATTTGAAAGCTTATGCTGATTTAAGCCCAGATATTTTTAGAGGGCTACATGCCAATTTCGGCTCGTAATTGTTTTTAGCCCAATTGGAATGGGCTCGAGGAATGTTGGCATGTTGGGCTCCTATGAAGCTTTCGACCTAATACATTACTAAGATAAACCTACACTAGACAAAAATAGTGTCGTAATTACTGCAGCCTGTGGCAGCATCATAAATGTTGTATCACAACAAAATAAATTCCAATCATACAACAAAAGTCCTGTTGGCATAAAGTTTACAGTCCTTCCAGATAAAAGCACCATCAGATGTATAGAAGCACAGATCATTTGACCTGAGTGCTAATGTTTCAGGCTATAGAATCCGATGGAGCAGCACAATCTCCAACTTTTTCCGCCATTGCTCTTCAACAATGAAGCGAATGTCTGATAGTCTGGTTTCAAAACCATTCATATCTTGACGACATTTCTCAACCACTATTCTTGTTTCCGAAACAATGTCCATT
Source organism: Triticum aestivum (assembly GCF_018294505.1). Taxonomy (NCBI): domain Eukaryota; kingdom Viridiplantae; phylum Streptophyta; class Magnoliopsida; order Poales; family Poaceae; genus Triticum; species Triticum aestivum. The sequence goes on along the minus strand of NC_057813.1, from coordinate 439,246,509 downwards.
AGGGATTGGACTTGTGTCTGGAGCACAGATATATCACTCTGTCTAGCAGGAAGATTTTGTTCAGTAGGCGATTTGGACGAGGTTACCTTGACAACCAACCAAGAATTACGCAGGAAGGTGCTTTTTTGCACTGTTAGTGGAGAGATACTGATGCACCGTAGCAAGAGGTGACATTGTGCCTGTAGTAGCCTCATCACCTTCAGGTGGTTGTGGTTGTTCAATCATTTGTTCCATAGCTTCTTGAAAGTTTGAACTTGTAGATTAGTGTACCAGATAAGTTGCTAATGAGACAAAAACAAACAAAGTAGGTTAAACGTTTATACATAACTTATTTTGGTGAACTACTATAATACATTAGCATGTATTGTAGTGCCAACTACATAATAAAATCACTTTCGAAACATATGTCCATGTAGCATGCCTACTGTATTGTCTATTTCCTCACATTCGTTGACATCTAAGGATAAAGAGACATGGTTTAAAGTAGGATGAACATAGTATGACATCATTCATATCATGGGCAAACAGATATAAAACAAACAGGCTATTTTATCATTGTGTGCGCATGTGAACATAACAACTAGATTACAGATCAAGACCAAAGGAATATCCTTCATCTCTTTTAAACCATGTAAGGTGAAATGATACGTTAAGACAACTGTGTATAAAAGTCAACAGAGTAACTGACATTGGCTGCAAACCAAGTAGTTAAATGAACACATCACAGTACCAATCAGTTCAAGGCAGGAGGAGTAAGGACTTACAACAGCGGCTTGAACTGGTGTGCTCATGGCCTTCATCTTGCTGGTGTGGCAATCCTTGAAGATTTGCACTGCATTCGGCTCAGGTTCTTTTTGGTCCGCACGGGATTTCCTCTTTATTTGGAACAAGTCAATATAGATACGATAATATGGCACAAAAAAAACAAGGAAGTAGCAGCTATTTACAAGAGCCTCGCAGTGTGCAATATAGCTACGAGATCTTGTTGTCTGTTGGAATTTCACTTTAGAATGGTTGGTTTTGTTCTTCAAACAGTTAGCCTAGAAGAAGATACACTTGTAAGGCACATACATAAATACAAGTTCAATATGTGGTCTGATCAAATACATATAGCCTACCTGATACTTTGGATCAGACCAGTGTTTAACGAGGGCTGTCCAGTCTTCATCTGTAATATATTCCACTGGAGATGTTTGGGCGATTTCATTGTTAGCCTTGCCTTCAAAGTGAGATTTTCTAAGGTGGTACCGATACTATCGCAGAGCAGACTGAAAAACATGAGTGCATGCTTGTTTAGTTGCATCATCTTTCGGATCCAACTTGAACCTCATCTGTTGAAAAAAGAATGTGAGTCTTATTAGGAGGAAGCTAGAAAGTATGGGACAGAGCAAGACAATATTACTAATTGTGATGAATAACATTACTTACGGATAAATGGTCAAGGAAGGTGTTAAACTGGGTATTGTCTTTCTCATTCCTGTACTGGATCCACGTTGGGAGGATACGCGCATGACACCTAACGGCAACGACTGCCTCTGATACTAACTTGGCTGACTCTGTAGCATGCCATGGCGTTTTTAAACCTGCCTCAAAATGGATATCCATTCTTCCTCCTTTATATTTTGTTAATCTGGCAAGCATTATCCCTGATGTCTGTTTCCGTTTGCGCCGTGGTGCTAGTTCAACAACGAATATGGAAAGTGTTAGTGTACATCAAACTATGAGAGTACATATAAAGGAGCATGCAACTGCAACTTGACTCGGTCAGGTACCGTCTTGGTGTTGATGCTCATGAGGTTCATATGATCTTGCCAAGTCCTATTGTGTCAGCAGTGCTTCGGAAGTAGTGTTAGGTGTGAAGGCAGCTTGGGAACTGGCCAGTTCCGGAGCAAACGAACGAGTAACTGGTTGAGATGCTGGTATAGTTGAAGCGGATGCTGCAGCTGGTGGAGCAGGTGATACTGTGTTTGTAGATTTAGCCGGTGGACTTGGACCTTCTACTGCACTATAAGTACCAGCAGAATCTCGACGGCAGAACCTTTTCCGTTTCACCCGACGAGTAACAGCACTTCCTACTATATTATTTTCCTTGCTCTTTTTTGACTTTGCCATGTCAAGCTGTACCCACAACACAAAAGAATAAAATCACTCTTCAGAACTCATTGATGCATGATACAGACAAGCAATACTTTGATGTAAGACAACCGTATGAGGATGGAATATGTAAGAAAAACAGGACGGCATGACATATTCACCGCTACGATGTGCAAACTAAGCAGAAGGATTTTCAAGAAAATAGAAGTAATGCAAGCTAGACACCATATGAAAGATGCAACCAATATTACTCTGCCAAGTTAAAAGTGTCTTGTCATAAGTGGCAACTCGAAAATTTAGAAGCAGTACAACGTAGAAATCAATGCAAGATGCAGCCACTATCAAACTGCCATGTTAAAAGCGTCCAATCATGAGTTACTAATGCGGGATACACAACAGTAGTACTTTGATGTAAGAACATGGTATGATAGATAGATGCAATGTAGTCTAGACACTGAAAGCCATGTCATATGCACATGTATAATGTATAAACTCAGCAGGTGCAATTTAATCAAAATAGAAGAAATACAGGCTAGACAACATATGCAACATGAAACCAATTATCACACTGTCAACTTAGAGCAAGCACCTGCGATGGTGGAGTGCGGGAGATGAACTCATCATGTAGACTTGGGACTTCAACTTCATTAGCAGTAGCACTCGCAAATCTAGAGAGTCTCTGTTTGCATTGGTGCGGAGTACCACCAACATCGCCTAACTTACTCCTTTCCTTCCTATTTTCTGATATTGCCTTATGAAGTCAAAACCACAAGAAGATGAATAAAATTATCTCTGCATAACTGGTTGATGCATGATACAGACGAACACTACTTTGATGTAAGGCAAGCGCAGGATAGGAGGATGGAATATATACAAAAAAAATACAATGTTTCATATTCACACGTACGATAGTAGGATGGAATATGTATGAAAAACAGTAAGCGGAAGGCATTTCAACAAAATTAGAAGAAATGAAAGCTAGGCACCATATGAACATGCAACCAATATCACTCTATCAGGTAAAAAGTGTCTCGTCTTAAGTGCCATTTCAAGAAATTAGAAGCAGTACAAGCTAGAAGAGAATGCAAGATGCAACCTACATCACAGTCCCAAGTTAAATGTGTCTTATGGGTAAGTGATTGTTGCAGGTATAAGTTGTAAGCTACGCAGATGCAATTCTACATAATCAGAAGCAATACAAATTAGACATCATACGAAAAACGCAATCACATATAACAGTTCCAAGTAAGAGCAAGCACCTGTGATGGTGGAGTAGGGGAGAGGTGCTCATCATGTATACGTATGTTCTAGAAACAGGAACACGTGTCATATTCATAGGCATTATGTGTAAAGTAAGCAGATGCAATTCAAGTTAGAAGCAATACAAGCTAGACATCATACGCAACATGCAACCACATATAATAGTGTCAAGTTAGAGCAAGCACCTATGATGGTGGAGTAGGGGAGATGTGCTCATCATCTACACAGCTACGTTGACTGTCCAGCCTTGTGTTGTCTTGCGAATCTTGTTGGGAGGATGGCAGAGTAGAATCTGTAGAGACCCCCTATTTGAGTTGCTCCGAAGGACCACCATCATCCACTGCCGGACTAATTTCCTTCAGCTGTAATGATTTTGCATTGTGAATTCAAACCGATAAGAAAAAGGAATAAAATTCGCTCTTCAGAACTCATTCATGCATGATACTGACGAACACTACTCGGATGAAAGGCAAACACATGATGCGAGGATGGAATATGTATGAAAAATAGGATGGTGTGACATATTCACACCTATGATGTGGTAACTAAGCAGAAGGCATTTCAACAAATTAGAAGCACTGCAAGCTAGACACCATATGAAAGATGCAACCAATATCACTCTGCCAAGTTCAAAATGTATGGCGTTTCAACAAAATAGAAGAAGTATATGCCAGGAATCATATGAAAGACACAACCAATGTCATGGTGGCAACTTAAAGGTGCCTTATCATAAGTGACTGATGCGGGATATGCAAGAATAGTAGTCTGATGTAGAAACAGGAACACATGTCATATTCACAAGCATTATGTGTAAAGTAAGTAGATGCAATTCAACAAAGTTAGAAGCAATACAAGCTAGACATCATATGCAACATGCAACCACATATAATAGTGCCAAGTTAGAGCAAGCACCTATGATGGTGGAGTAGGGGAGATGTGCTCATCATCTACACAACTACGTTGACTGTCTAGCCTTGCATTGTCTTGCGAATCTTATTGGGAGGATGGCGGAGTAGAATCTGTAGTGAACCTCCATTTCAGTTGCCCGGAAGGACCACCATCATCCAATGCCTTGCCAATTTCCTTCAGCTTTATTGATTTTGCATTGTGAGGTCATACCGACAAGAAAAAGGAATATCATTCGCTCTTCAGAACTCATTCATGCATGATACTGACGAACAGTACTCTGATGAAAGGCAAAGTCATGATACGAGGATGGAATATGTACGAAAAAATGGACGGCTTGACATATTCACACCTATGATGTGGTAACTAAGCAGAAGACACTTCAACAAATTAGAAACACTGCAAGACACCATATGGAAGGTGCAATCAATATCACTCTGCCAAGTTAAAACTGTGTCGTCATAGGTGGCGTTCATCATACTAGAAGCAATACATGCTATAAATCATATTCAAGAAGCAAACCAATATCACACTGCCAACTTAAAGGTGTCCCATAATAAGTGACTGATGCAGGATACACAAGAAGAGTAGTTTCATGTAAGAACATGGTGTGATAGACAGATATAGTATGTACCAAAAACAGGAAAGCGTGTCATATTCACATGTATCATGTGTAAGCTAAGTAGATGCAGTTTACACTAATTTGAGCAATACAAGCTGCACCATATGCAACATGCAACCAGATATCATACTGCCAAGTTATAGCAAGCACCTTGGATGGTGGAGTAGGGGAGCGGAGTCTTGGACCTTGCAATGCACTATCAGTACAAGGAGAATCGGTACAGATGCTCCGTTTACGTTGCTGCAGAGGACCACCATCATCGCCTTCCTTACTCTTTTCCTTCCTCTTTCTTGATTTTGCCTTGTCAAGTCAAACCCACAAGAAAAACGAATAAAATTTGCTCTTCAGAACTCATTGATGCATGATACTGACGAACACTACTTTCATGTAAGGCAGCCACATGATAGGAGGATGGAATATGTATGAAAAATAGGACGGTGTGACATATTGACATGTATGATGTATAAAGTGTAAACTAAGCACAAGGCGCTTGAACTTGTTAGAATCAATGCAAGCTAGAAACCATATGAAAGATGAAACCAATATCACTCTGCCAAATTAAAAGGGTGCCCTAACAAATTTATTTGACCAAATTGGAAGCAATACATGGCAACAGACTATAAATAATATGCAATATGCAACGAATAAAGGTGACTGATCGTAAGTGATTGATGCAGGATATAGAAGAGAGGTAGTTTCATGTAAGAACAAGGTTAACACATAGATGTAGTGTGTACCAAAAATAGGAAGGCATGTCATATTCACAGGTATAATGTGTAAACTAAGCAGATGCAATTTACCCTAATTAGAAGCATTACAAGATAGACACCATATGCAACATGCAACCACATATCACACTGCGCAGTTAGAGCAAGCACCTGTGATGATGGTGTAGGGGAAGTGCGGTCTTCAAGTACAGAGCTACGTTCAATATCTTCATTTAGGCTTACTGTTTCTTGAGAATCATGTGGAGAGGATGAAATTGCATTCTTTATAAGAGTAGTGCGTCTCATATTAACCCACATGCGTGATTGTCTCATCATAAGCGATAGATGCAGGATACATAAGAATAGTAGTTTGATGTAAGAACATGGTGTGATAGGCAGATGTAGTATGTACCAAAAATAGGAAGGCGTGTCATATTCACATGTATAATGTGTAAGCTAAGGAGATGCAATTTAAGAAATTAGGAGCAATACAAGCTAGGCACCATATGCAACATGCAACCAGATATCACACTGCCATGTTAGAGCAAGCACCTTGGGTTGTGGAGTAGGGGAGATGAGATTTGGAACTATCTCTGTAGTACGAGTAGCAGGAGAATCTGCAGAGATCATCTGTTTCGGTTGCTCCAGAGGACCACCATCATTCCGTGCCTTTGTCCTTTCAGATTTTTCCTTGTCAAGTAAACACACAAGAAAAAGGAATGATATTCGCACTTCCAAATTCGTTGAGGCATGATACTGACGAACACAACTTTTATGTATGGCAACCACATTGTAGGAGGATGGAATATGTATGAAAAATGCTAAGTAGAAGGCATTTCAACAAATTGGAAGCAATGCAATCTAGACACCATATGAAAGATCCAACCAAAATCACTCTACCAAGTTAGATGTGTCTCATTATAAGTGGCACTTCAACAAATTAGAGGCAATACTTGTTTGAAATGATATGCAAGATGTAACCAATATTACACTGTCAACTTGAAGGTGTATCGCCATAAGTGATTGATGAGGGATAAACAAGAAAAGTAGTTTGATGTAAGAACATGGTTAATAGAAAGATGTAGTATGTACCAAAAACAGGAAGGCATGTCATATTCACACGTATAATGTGTTAACTAAGCAGATGCAATTTACCCTAATTAGAAGCATTACAAGGTAGACACCATATGCAACATGCAATCACATATCACACTGCCAAGTAAGAGCAAGCACCTGCGATGGTGGTGTGGGGGAATTGGGGTGATCAACCAGGGAGCTACATTGACTATCTTCATTTAGCCTTGCTGTTTCTTGAGAATCATGTGGGGAGGATGACACTGCACTCTTTAAACGAGTAGGGTGTCTCACAGTAACCCACTGGGGTGACTGTCTCATCATAAGTGACTGACGACGGATGCAAAAGAGCATTAGCTTGATGTACGAACATGGTTAATAGACATATGTAGTATGTACCAAAAACAGGAAGGCATGGCATTATCAAAGGTATAATGTGTAAAGTAACCAGATGCAATTTAACCAAATTGGAAGCAATACAAGCTAGACACCATATGCAACATGCAACCACATTTGACAGCGTGAAGTTAAAGAAAGCACCTGGGATGGTTGTGTGTGGCAATTGAGATCATCAACTGCAGAGCTATGTTTACTGTCTCCAACTGCTGACACTGCACCCTTTAGAGCGCTGAAATGCTTAGTGCTTATCTTCGAATTACACTGGAGCGACTTCTGTCGTTTCTTTTCTGCATTCATCAACACTGCGTCAGAGTCTGAAATACCCATGCATAAAAAAACAATAGTGTGAGTATGGGTGAAGTGTGTGCACAATTATTATAGTGTAAAGGTAGCAGATAGCAGGTGGTGAGAAATAAATGATGGGAGACATATGATAGCTCTACAACCTGCATGGCACACTCAATTACTACAGTATTCTATGAAAATAACAGTCGACTGAAAGCAAATAGGTCAGTCCATTTTTTCTGCACCGTCCGATGTACAAAGAACGAGCAGATCGCCTTCATCTACCTCCACCCAGTCAGTGTTGAAGATCTTCCTCGAAATGCCAGTGACCACTAGCCCAGTATTCCTCCCCTGCCTGCACCCTCCCCTCGACCTCACCGCACCGCCGTGCTTGGCACCGCCCCCCCGGCCATCCATTCAAGCCCCGCCAACCTCCAGATCGGACGCAAGCAGCTCTTGCGCCCCACACCCCTATGATAGACACCGATGCGCCGCTTCCCCGGGGAACAGGTGGACTAGGTGCTCCGCGCGCCTAAGCGGGTTCTGCTTCTTCTAATTGCAATTCGACTGACCCTGAATTGAAATCCAGGCGGGCTACTGACCTCTAGAAAAGGTGAAATAGTAAAAGGGAGGAAACCTTGTGCATTTAGTATCACGAAGAAGATGCAGTAAGAAGCGCTCAACTAGTTTCTTTCGTGGAATGAATACGGTGTGAGCGGAGACGTAAGATTTGCACAAATAAGGGAAGAGGAGTACCTCTTTCTGCTGGCAGTGCTGTGTCCTCCTTCTGTTTTTCCGACGATCTTGTTGTTCGCCGGAAACCAGAAGTTGTGGAGGACGGTGCAGCCTTTGACGAACCCATGGCCAAGTTGTTGAGTGTGGTGCGGTGGCCGTCTGTTGGTGGCGGGGAAGCAGATCTGAGGTGGCGCACGACGGTGTAGCGGGAACAACTCCGTTATGGTGGACGGTTGCGACAGTGGAGCCGCAACAGTGAGGCGCAGGACGGCGTGGTCGGAGTGGTTCTGGTACGGCGCACGTCGGCGTCGGCGTCGTGGAGGCAGCTCTGCCTCGACTTCAGCTGCTAAGTCCTTGAGGGCATTGCGGTTGCGGTTGCGTTGGACGACAATGTCGGGGTACCGGCTCCGGCGTGATGGAGGAGGGCGGCGGTGGATTGGCCGCTGTGGGGTGGAGGACGGAGGAGGCTGGGGTTTCGCGGCTAGTTGAGAGGGCGTTTTCGCGCCCACAGAGTATGAATGGGGAAACGGAGGGAGGTGGGGAATTAAGGGGGAACAATGTTTTGATTTGAGATGCGCTTCTTTGAAATTTGGGGAAAGTTACAAACTTTGCCCCCATCAAAAATTTCAAACATATTGCGGGTTGGGGGTAGGACAGTCATGTCAGGTGTCCCAAATGTGGGCGGGATAGATTTCGGCCGAGCGCATGGGTGTTTAGGCACCCACGGCGTATGAATGCTTCTCGGAGGCGGTTGAGATTGTCGTCTTGGTGAAGTTACAAACCTACCCCGGTTTAGACCTTTGGACATCGGGCCGATAGGCTACACGGGCTAGAGTCAGGACAGTAATTTCCTACCACCAAAACATTAGTCTCGCGCGGTTTCGGGTGACCAGAGGCCTATTTGGCGCTTCGTTCAATATTTGGGAGTAGAAGCATTACTGTTTTCGGTTCTCTTGAATTGAACTTTCAGGATTTGTCAAACTTCACAAATCTTTACTCTTGAAAATCCTAAAGCTACGATTATTTTGGAATGGAGGGGGTACATTTTAATATACATTGTACACGAGTATATATTAAAAAATATGCAACTTACCTCAGTTCATGCATGGTTCCAGATATAATCTCCTTGGTTGCAAAAAAAAGTTAGATATGTGTATGAATATATATACCATGTTCAAATTCACAACAAAGATTGATGCCCCCTTTTACATCTGATTTACAAATGCCATTATCTCGGGTTCAAATAGATGAATGCACTTCCTATGAATTCGAATCTTCGAAACCCCCTTTATGTTGAACTCGACATGTATTTTATTTCGTAGCTAGCAATTTGGAATGTATCCATGCAAGTGACAAATGTATAAAGTGCTTCACACTAACAACATGGAGTGCACTAATTAATGTTTATATATGAATTGCAAAAGCATCCATTGCCTGTATTTCAAACCGCTCTCACTCTATGGATCGATAATATGAAATAAACACATGCACATGCTAGAATTCAATAGAGTATGGGTGTCTGATAGACCGATTTTCATCCATACGCAATTTTGCAAAATTCATGATCTCGTCCAAAAATAATAATGCCATTTATATTTTAGTTTAATGCGTAGAACCGCCTTTTACACGTAGATGCACTATGCCTCGCCCCGTTCTCACAAACGCATTATATATCTCTCTATCTAACACATAAGTGCACACACTTTATATGCATCGACATTTCTCTTTCACACATGCTCACAATCTCTCTCAGGGTCTCGGGGTGTCTCACGCACAATCTCTCTCTGTTTCTCTCTCTCTCTGACTACTATGTACCACTCTTTTCACTAATCTCAGTTGGAAAACACTATTTCTCTCACATGCATATATACACATGCACGGTCTCTACTAGCCCTCTATACGCACATATATGTGCCTACGTGTCTCCCGCACACACATTATCTTTAGGCCTCTCTCGCACACATTGCCCCCCACCCTGACACACCTCTCTAATAGTAGTTGGAAGATATGATTTCATCATATCATTCGGTAGGATATCCCTGGCTGTTAATACGAGGCAAAGTTTTACCCTAGTTCGGATCGGACCCTTGCAGTTGAAGAAAGAGCCTACTCCTGGTACTGTATAAGTGATAGGGGTGTGTACAAAGTACACGTGAATACCAGGCATTGTGCGTGTGTGTATACTATCGACGAACTAGCCCCCAGGCTTGTATAACATACTAAGGGCCTAGGGTTACAAATCATATATAGTCGGCTTATCACCAGTGGGGATAGAGTCATCCGCGACTCTGGTAGCTTCGTGTTGTACGCCGAGTCCTCCACATGGGTCTTCGTATAACACGTCTCGGTCCAACCTATATGTGGCGCAGGATGGAACCGACCCATGAGTCTTCATGTTGACCCACCACAACTAGAAATGATGTGCCCACCACACTACACACGCAATCGTCCACTAAGAAAGTAAGCATATACAATAGTACAACGGTATCTAGCTCATGATACGTCTCCATATTTTGTTGATGATACTGACAGACTTTGCATTTGATGCATGCTCCGTATTTTGTTGACGACACTTACGGTCATTGTATTTGAAGCGAAAGCACGATATGGTCACTGGACTTCAGAATAAGCTCATCACGGTCACCACATACATTTTGTCGTTCTAACCAACATGTGGTTGGATGATTAGAGGACAGTGGTTTCTCGAGCCCACCAAGGTTAAAGTCCTGGTGCTCGCATTTATCTTGTGTTAATTTCAGTATTTTCCGGCGATGTACGTTCAGTGGGAGGAGACGTTCCACTCGACTACGAGGCACCTATGGTGACTTCGTAAAATCTCAAGATCATATATGTTGGCCCACTCTCTCGAAGGGGCTCATAGGGGTAGGTTTCGCGTGTGTGCGCTTATAGCGTTGAGTGCTTGCGCGTATATATGAGCCCTTGCGTCTGTACCATGTTAAACAAATACATGTCATGATTATACTGTCACTGGCTCACCCGTACAACTCCGTATTTTGTTGATGACACAATCAATTGACCAGTCAAATGGCACAACTAGTGTTGCACCATCTGGGCGCGTAACCGTGGGGCTCACCTGTCAGCCCATATATGAAAGAAAGAAATGGTAGTTTGAGTCTGTAATGTGTTAATAAAATAGGAGTACATTTTAGGGTGATCATACGGTCACTGGCTTAGCATACAGCTCTGTAATTTGTTGATAACACGATCAATTGACCAGTCAAACGGTCCACATTCAGCAGCGCACATTACCATAGGGCCCACCCGTCAGCGCGTATATGAAGGACAGAAATGGTAATGAACTAGTGGTCGGTGGGTATTCAAAGTCGTGAGACCTCTGGTTGGTAGTCACCGGCG
>NC_057813.1:439087134-439234611 GCF_018294505.1 Triticum aestivum | reverse complement strand
GGGGGGAGGGGGGCTAGAGGGATGGCCGGTGCGGCGGCGAACCGGCGGTGGGGAGTGGTTTCGGGGAGGGCGGGCCAGCCGCGGGTGGCGGGGGCGGGCGGTTAGGCCGGCGGTGGTTGGCGGCTCAGGAGGGTGGAGTTTGATGATAAACTGGAGGCCCTTGATTTCGTATCCAATGGCTAGAAAATCTAATGACCAGAGATGAAAAAGTCAGTCGACTGACGTGTAGCCTCACCCCGCACGTACACATGCACACATGCAAGACACGCACGCATGTAGGCGTGCAACACTGACATGTACACATAACGTACACATGCACGCATGCTGGCGTGCAACACTGACACGTACACATGCACTCATGAACACACGAACGTACGCACCCATGCATGCAACACTGAAACGCACCCTTGCACGCACGCAACACTCGCACGCCTGCATGCACACAGCACACGACGCAAGACACACGCTCAACCTATACGTGCATGCACCCTTTGTTAAGGACATGGATTGTTACGGGTATTAATCAATCTTATCTGTGATAAGCAGAACATTGATGTTTGCAGCGGTCTTTATGAATCACAACGTATCGAACAGGCTATCAACATAGTAGGCTTAACTACATGAAAAAGATGACGTCACACTCAATGAACAATCATCGGTTTATGAAATGCCCGCTTCTTGCCGCCCTGGCCCACCAAAGGTTCCTCTGCTGTGCGCTGCCTGCATTGGGTCACTGACATGCAGGCCATGCACCCAAAGAGCCCACACGTCAGTGGAAGAACGGCGCGGTGTCCTAGGTCAAAGTCGAGGGGGCCACTTGTGGCACGCCCGGCTGAACACGCCTCCGTGCCGCATTCAAACGCCTTCATGAAACCCGCCCGTGTGGAAGCCGAGAAACCCACTCTGGACACACGTCCGTTCATGACCGGGCCGGCGTTAAACGCAACACCGGCCGAGCTCCTCCCGTCCGCCGTCTATTTAATCTCCTATTTAAACGAGGCCAAACGCCAGCCAGGAATCGCACACCTCCGCCGCTCCCCTATCTCCTCCACCATTTTGTCCAGTCTTACAATGGCTTACGAAGAGTAGTTATTCCGCATCCAAGACGGCTGGGTAGCCCGCCGAATACGAGATATGCAGCTCACTGATCCACCTCCCTCCCCTCGCCCGACGGAGCCAGTTGCCGCCCCAAGCCGGCGCACGGTTCAGCAACTCACCGCTCCAGGCCAGCTCGACGAGGAGCAGCGCACGAGCGTCGTTACTGCCGTCCATGCCGCCGCCTCGTACCACGTCTCTCATTTCTGTGGCCGAGACTCCCATGCCGGTGGTCGCGCCATGCAAGCAGCGACAGAAGCCGGGTGCGCGGAGAGCGACGAGTCGGTGGCCAGCGCCTCCGCGTCCACCGCCATCATCGAGGAGAAGTAGAACACGGGAGGCCGCCGCCACTTGGGTCCCATGAAGGCCACCGTGGAGGCGACGCCGGCGTACACAGCAGGTGTCTTGCCGAATCCTTTTGTTGCGAGGACCTTCGTCGACCCCGCATGGGCTCCACGGAAGAGGGGAATGTTAGGATGAACTCGAGCCGGTGCCGGCCATGGCGAAGTAGTGGCCGGTGATGAACTCGAACCGGTGCCGTCCACCATCATCTTCGGCACCAGCCAATGATATCAGTTGGGCAGTGGGGAAGCGAGCCGTCCTTTGTGCTGAAGCATATACCTCCAGGGCTCCCGGTAGTTCGGTGATCGTGCTGCCGTACATGAGGAACACAAATCGATCGGCGGGCGACCATTTAGGCCAGGTATTATATACCTGTGCTGTCCAGAACTAGCACCGCGTAGTTCATTTGAATGTAATGAAATTCGTCATGTTTGTGTGAAAATCCGGTATTTTATATGATTTTCATCGTTGTTTATATGAAATATCAGTTTTGTTTACGTGTTTGCGTGAATTTCATCTGGTTGGTTGAGTTGCTGTCATAATGTGTGCGGCTACGGTTGGATGGCGTAATTTGCGGGTCGCCAGTCGGTCTACGGGCGGCTCGGGCGGCGTTGTGGGACAAAAAAAACACAGCTCGTGCGAGCACGTCTCCAACATGCGTGCTGGAGGATGCATGACAACATGAGCACCCGAGCCATTCCTCGTTCATCGGTGGCAAAGGCACCGGTGGACAAAAGGGTCGCCAATATTTTGGCTACCCCGGGCAAGATCCAAACAGCCCCTCCCAACAGATTCAAATCCCTCGTTCGCCTTGGAATTTTGCCATGTGTTGTTTTCATGGACTAGCAAGATGCCCGTGCATTGCACGGAACATCAAGATACTTTTTTTACAAACTCCTGCATGCATGCAAGGGATAACTAATGTCCTCCTTTGCTAGTACCACGAGGCAAACACCATTAATATTGCATCGATTAGTGTTAGTGGCCTTTTATATCTGCAAATTATAATTTTGGTAGTGGCCCCTTGTATATAAAAATGGAGGGAGAAATGTGAGAGATAAGGTGAGGAGGAGTGGGGCGTGGTGCCGTGGTGGTGACTCGTGGTCGGACTAGGTGGAGGCATGGGGATGGACGGCGTATTATGTCTAGGTTTGTATCTCTCTCACACACACCCACGTAGGTGGGGACGTGCACGAAGAGAAGAGGTGCACGCACGACGCATGTACTCCCGTCTCTTTCCCAACCACACCTGCGCGGGTACACGGTGGAGCTCATTTCTATACGAAAAAGGCAGCCCACATGGTAATTTGGCACGTGTACTGGTTGTCCACTTGGTGGAGGGAGGATCGTCTACCACGGGTGAACCAACAAATTGCGACTTGACGCGTTATGTTAAATTAAAAAAAGAGGCAAACCATGTGGGGCCTACCTTAGAGGCAAGGCTCTATACACTGGAGTACTTTTAATGTGTCCCGTCAACTCGCAGAACGAGGAGAAGCTTGCTTAGTACGCCGTATCCCCCGCCCACGGGCGCGGTGGCTCGCGGGATGAGGTGAAGCTTACTACTACTATACGCCTTTACGCCCGCTCCCTCGCCCACGCGCGCGGTGGCTCGCAGCACGAGGAGAAAATTTTACTACTCCCTTCGTTTACTCCTCATCCCTACTACGTACGTACTTTGGTTAGTACTCCCTCCATTTACTTATACAAGGCCACTATAAAAAAAATACATTTTGCATCTATACAAGGCCACAAATAGTAATCGAGACAAAAGTTACTACTCCCTCCTTTCCAGTTTATGGCTCCATTTCAAAATCTCTCCAACCAAGGTAGACGATGAGTGGTCGAATTAATTTCGTAGTTTGCACAGTACGCTCGTTTTTCTCAAGAAGTTATGTTTACCGAGGCATTAATTAGAACGAATGCATTAATGACCACTAAATTTCCATGAACTTGTACATGCATTGGTTAGTTTCCTCTTGACACTGCTTGCGTCGGGTGATCTAACGCACCTCAAAATCCAACATGTAATGGTACTACTACTAGTATAGTAGAATTGAGACTTACCAAATGGAAAAGCGAATGTTTTTTAGATGAGCCCTATAAACCCTAGTGGGTATGTACTCCGTAAAAGCAGATTTTTCCAAAACTAAGTCGCTCCCTTTCATGAATTCTGTAGTATACTCCTCCGTCGACGCTCCCTTTCATGAATTCTGTACTTCCTGTCGCCGACATGTGGGACATATAGCAACCGGGTCGACGTGTCAAGTACCAAATAACAGTGCAGAATAGCTGGGGGGACGCACCCCACTCGTGCCGGCCCAGTAGTAGTAATGAGCAATGAGATGTCAAATCACAATGCCGCACCTTCCCAGACGGACGAAGCAACCATTATTTCACACTTATGTTCGACATCATCTCAAACCATGTACTAGTATTGCTTCTGCCTCAAGAGGGAGACGCGCATCGCCTTGGTACATCATGACACGTGGGACCGCATGACAGGCCATGCTCCCCCGCCGATCGCTCGGTAAAATCACCTCATTTTTACTATACTTCCTCCGTATCGGTTTACTACATGGCATGCACGTCGTTCTAGGTTGAGAATTTAACTGGCTATATATATATATATATATATATATGTGATGAACAGTACTCTAGCCTTTTAAAAAATATATACTTTTGTATAGTAGTACTATCGATGGATTGCGCCATGGAGCAAAAATTGGAATTTTAAAAAAAGGTGGTACATATAGAGAGCGCTCGTTGCCAAATTATGCATATAGTACTATTAGAAAAGCTAGTACGTGCTTAATTGGGGTGCTAAATTCTATTAAAGAAATAATAGTAGTATGTACATACTGAAGAGTTAAAGTAACGAGAAGAAAAATAACATAGTTCTGCTGGGGGCTCAGCACAACACACCCCTCAAATTAAACTAAGCACACCTGAAATTAAACTATGCAACTAATCCGGTAGACACTGCATTAGAAGTTTAGAACCACCATGAGCAACGACACTGCCACCTTACTCGGAGTCCACGTCCACGTCCTCGACTTCGTCCTTGTCCCTCTTCCTCTTGGCCGATACTTCTTTGCTTGAACCGCCAACTTGGCTATTGCTCTTCATCCAACCCGTGTAGATATTGAAACAAAGGTAGCCATCCATTGCAGCGTAGTGGATGTGGTCTATATCTAGTACATTCTGCTGCCATTCATGACGATGAAATGTGTAATGAGGTTTCTCCAGTTTACGGTACGAAGGATGAACCATGGCTCCTGCCAGGGTCAGCATTGAGGGCTGACGAGAGGGCACCAGACGATTCTTCTGGAGGTCGAAGGGGTTGCCTACAACAAGGCCTATCCGACGCATGACTTCTTT
Organism: Triticum aestivum; assembly: GCF_018294505.1. Lineage (NCBI taxonomy): Eukaryota > Viridiplantae > Streptophyta > Magnoliopsida > Poales > Poaceae > Triticum > Triticum aestivum. The sequence continues at coordinate 439,229,793 of NC_057813.1, read as the reverse complement.
GTCGTTCTTAAATTCTACAGAAACGAATTTGACTGTTTTGTCCTCGAGGAAGTCTTAAAATCCTGGCACTCAACATCGGCATGGCATATGTGGTAGACCAAGCAAACATTGTGGACGCAAACCTGGATCACGGCGGGCTTCTTCCTCTCTTCGTCCTTTAGATCCTTCTCTCGTCCCACGACTGTGGTGTACTCAACATCTAGCCCAGCAACCCACTCATCATGTGAGTTTTCGAACATGCGTCTGAAGCGAGAAAGGCATCCTTTCACCGTCGCGGAAGTATGGGTGTAGATGACGTCGAACTCATCGCCGGTGATGGTTCTAACCTTGTACTCACCGCCGATCAGGGAGATTTGGGACGCCATGGATTTGGGAGGAGTGTTAGGATTAGTGGAACTGCCGTAATGTGAATGGACGGGACGACTAGGAGAGAACCGTCGTAGTATTAAAGGACGTGCGGGGACGAGTAAAAGCGAACTGCCAACATGCGAACGACAGGGTAGTGGCTTTCCATTCTCCCATGATACGGGCTTCCAAGAGCCCTTGGATCTGAGATCGAACGGTTGCATGGCGTGATTCTAGACCTATGGGTGAATATCCTATACTGGAGGGTTATTCTTCAAATTTTCAGCAACTTAGCATGCGACCGTTTTATCTCAGATCCAAGGGCTACTAGCAGCCCGTATCATGGTCGCGCCTACCACAACCGTCGCGTCACTCGCGTGGTCGCACCGTTGGAGATTTAACACGGTGCGTTAGGCTATCTGATGTTGGCATGTCATACATAGTCATCAGTTAGTCACTCATACTACAACAAGGTTGGCTATAAGGTTGGCTATAAGTGTATATATATATTTTACTCCTCTATATCTCTTTCTTCATACTCCCTCCGTCCCATAATATAAGAATGTTTTTGACACTAGTGTAGTGTCAAAAACGTTCTGAGATAATGGGACACGAGGAGTACTAGAATTTATTGCATTTGCCAAGGAGTGACCTCTTCCAATGAAATGGTGTTGCTAAGTTTGCTTCATTTAATTAGCTATAGACTCAAAATTGTCTTTTCACCTAGGTACACGCGCTTAGCATCGTTTCTTCCTTGGGTCACCAAACTAGTCTCTCTCTTCTTGAGTAACTTGCCACATTAGACTTTATGCCCATGTGGCAAGCTTAAGCACCTGTAGGAGCAAGTAAGTACAATACTGCGCCTTACATGGCATTTTTGCATATCTGGAGGAAAGAGAGGCAAGGAAAAGTGGAGAAGTGGGCTCTCATGCAAGAGCCATCCTCTACTATATGGTGGAGCATTGGGAGAGGCACCTGTATGGAGGTGGTCAGGAATCGGGAGACTCACGCCGGTCGTAGTGCCGCAGTTAAAATGATAATGGCAAGTCAAATCACGGGGCCCCACCTGTCCAGCAGTAACTCGCTGTCAAATCACACAGCCCTACGTTTGCAGCAGCCTACTCCCTCGTCTTCTCACGTCTTTGTCAAACCGACTAGGCGGAACTGCCCCGCCTACCGCGCAGGAAAAGCCCCGCCCTCGACTTTTAAATACAACTACTCCCTCCGTCCAGGTGAGTAAGTCATCTTACGAAAACCAAATAATCCCAAAGGCGCGGTGCATTAACTTCTACCTCGTTTCTTGTTTCTTCACATATCAACCAATAAGAATCCAATGATATACTTTTTGTGACATAGTAGCTCATATTTAGTTAGTCAAATGGATGACCTAGAACTACGTGCAGGCCCTATAAACCGAGACGCCTACAAATAAAAAACCGAGACGGAGAGAGTAGTTCATCATGTATCTTTTTAGATCAATATAGTCGGGATTCACCAAGGAGCAAAAATAAGTGGTAGGCTGCTCCTGTCATGTTGGCGTAGCAACTCAAGCAGGGTCAGTCCGCACACGAAATGGCGACACACTTAACAGGACCCCTTTGGCAGACATGTAGCTCATCCACCGTCTTATTCCACGTGCGATGGACCAAATTATAGTTCGGAGCAGCGGTTGGAATTGGGGGCACCCCGGTCATAGCACCGCAGTAGTAGAAAATGAGCGATGAGGGGTCAAATCACAAAGCCCCACGTTTCCCACATTAAGCTGGACGGACGAAGCAACCATCATTTCACTCTAGCGCGCAAGAGCATAAAGAAAAGAGAAAACAACGATACGTGCGGCAGCTACCTAGGGCACCCTAGGGTAGGGGTCTCCACTACAGATCCTTTTTTTTGAAAGGGCCTCCACTACAAATCGGCTTCTCCCTTGTCCTCTTAAACAAAATCGATGATGAGTGCGGCGGTAGGGTTTGTAGGAGTACTACGGCGTGCGGGGACACGTCGTAGTAAACAGGTTCGAGTCAACGCCTTAAATATGTGTGGGCCGCTTGGTTTTATGGGAACGAGGTAGCATTTTGGGTTCAGGGACCAGTGGAGATATAGCACGTACAAAAAATTGTGGACGTAGGTTCGACCGAATGGCAATGATGCATGGGCCCTGCATTTTGATATACCCGGGGCCGCGTGAAATTTTCTACTCTACTCAAAACTATTAAGGTACACATGTATTGAACGCATGAGATTTCGAAACCAAATTATGAATAAATACACACTATAGCATGTAAAGCTTTGAGTCATATATGCATGATGTAGATGTTCATTTAGTTCTTATAGTTCATCTCATTCAAAATCAATTAGTTTTATAAAAATGTTAAGATTCATGGGGTTGTGCATTGTAAATCATAAAGTAAAAAACAAATAATGGCAATTCATTTAGAAAAAAAATAATCAATTATGATACAGAAGATTCTGGAACAAAGGAGAAGTGCTTGTGTTTTGAGGTTTGTGCATTATGCTTAAGTTCAACCATGGAGTCTTCTAAATTGTACATGTGGCAGATCTGGTGGAATGTTGATGATATCCAACGGCCAGTAGTGCTTGGATTTTCCCATCTCTGCACTGTCGGGTTAGCTTCATCCAGCGACCATCTTTCAAAGTTATTGGCACACTATATAGTTCTTGTGCCATAGTTGCATGTTTTGGAAAAAAGCTACTAGTGGGTTGTACTATCTATTTAGGAACAGAAGATGTATACATGGAAGTTGTAGGGAAAGAGATGACATGGAGCATCTCAATTCCTATGAGTAGGGATTGGAAAAGAGATGTCATTTGGTTCACATCATAGGAACTTTGCTATTGAATCTAGAGATGACATGTATCTCAATTCCTATGAGGAGGGATTAGTAAAGAGATGTAATTTGGTTCATATCATAGGAACTTTTCTATTGAATATACGCTAATTTGTATTTTCCTTTGCAATTAAGGGAGTATAGGAATCCATTCATATGAACCAAGTGGCTCTAAAGCTGTAGAAATGATATCATGTTTATTTCCTTTGAAATGTAGAGTATATGAATCTATTCCTAAGAACCAATTGGCTCTAAAGGAAAAAAAATCATATAAAAATCATATCATATAGAGTTTCTATGATATTCCTCGACACTAAAGGATGGTTGAAATTGCTGCGGGTGATCCGATGGTCTTTATTTGTAGACTCCTCACCCATCTTTATAGTTACCTCTCGAAAAAGAGTGAAATGATATATACATGGTATTCTACATGTGCAATTTGGTACACAAAAACTCGGTAAAAGTTTGCGAGGTTCTAATTTTCAATAAAGCTATATGCACTGCATTTCGGAATGGAGGGAGCATACGGTAGTTGCTAACACTCACGTGGAAGATTTGTGTGTAGGAGGAGTGGTTGTTCTGTTAAATGACATGGCAAAACTGACACTATCGGATGCCGATCTAACGGTTTTTACGGCGTTCGTCAGGAAAAGGCTTGTGGCGAACGTTTGTCGGATAATGATTTACGAACACATGCATTGCATTGATACGTGCCCCCCTCTCTCTCACGCACATGCACCCTCACGAGTCACGACTCTCCCGAGTCCTCTCGCAGACTCGCACGTCGCACCCATCGTCTATCTGCAGGTAGACGTCACGCACACATGTGCTCTTCACACCCTACCCTCAGAACTTCTAAAAAACAAAAGACGGCGCGCACATTTTATTTTAGCTCACACGTCACACACTTATACTATTACTCTTGCGGCGAACGTTCTTTGGGCATAGTATATATTGTACTCTCACGAAGAGAAGCGGTGCATGCACGCACTAGTTCCCTCACACCCACTCACGGGTACACGTAGGAGCGCATTTTTTGAAGCCGGTACAACAAAATCACTCCACTATATATAAAAGCAGGAGCCTTAGCGCTTGCTTTACTAGGGTTCCTCTCGTTCACTCTCTCATGCTCTCCAGATCTAAGCAAGACATAGGTGGCCACACTCTCTCTCTTAGCTCACGGCTGATCACAAATCCGGCCGGACAACCTCGACCGGGGCAGGGGGTGTAGGTGCATCGTTCACACTATCGTCGGCTGCGAGGGAGGAGACCAACGACTGCCCGCACGTCCCGACCGGCGGCCGTGCCGTTCTCTCCGAGAGAGCGCTGGCTCGGGAGGGGCCTCCGACCCCTTCTTCCTCCCTGCGGTATTGTGGCCAAGATGCGGCCTCCCGACGCCGTCTTTGCCACATGCCGATGACCCTCAGGTATATATTTCTTCGAAACCCGCCTTGCTCTACTGCCCCAGCTCTTCCCCCTTCATGTGGATCCTTTTCTACTTCCGTCCGCTATTACAAAGCCACCTAGACTTCTACTATTATTAGAAGTAAAGCTAGTTCATACAGTGAACTCAAAGCGTTGGTTCAAACAGGGAAGAAAGTGGGAAAGCTGTAGCACGAATCTAGGACTTGGTTCTAAGAGGAAACGGGGGAAAGTAGTAATATATGTCACTGTTTAAATAACCGTATTTCGTATTTGTGCAAACAGGGATGTCTGTCTCCATATCGTTTCGGGATGTCTGTCTCCGTATCGTTTCTATCCGTGCAATCAAAAGCACACACCTCAGTTTTAGTACAACTTCACAAAATGAGATGGCTATCCCTCGTTGTCGTCGTCTAACCTCCCGTCTTTAAGGTATCCCTACATTGGTAGTAACTAAGGTAGAATGACCAACGCAATCTAAAAGAAGCTGATTCATATGTTTTACTTCCTGATTGCAGTGCAGGGACGAGCGAAAACAAATGCATCCTAGTCCGGAATGCACTTTCTACCAGTTCATCCATGGACCGAGGACTAGCTGGCACGGCTGCATGGTGGTTTTTTGGACAAGTGCGTGGACAAGAGGTGTCGTGGAATTGTCGCGGCAGATGTCCTTAGTGTGAGGACTTAGTCGCGAGGCCAACGCATCTATGTGGTAGCTTGAGAGGTGTTGAGCAGAATCGAGAGACGTAACACAAGACAAGGGTTTAGACAGCTTCGGGCCCCGGGAAACATCATCCGGTAATAACCCTACATGCTGTTTGTGGCTAGGTCACATTATGATCATGAGGGAGTCGCCGTAAGCCGGCTCTCCTAGTTGTGTCTAGCCCTAGAGATTGTTTCTTCTTCACTCTACCCCTTTGGGGAGCCCTGCCCCTCTTTATATAAGTTGAAGGGGCGGCTTACATGTAGAGTCCTATTAGGATTAGAACTAACTTATTCTCTATTACAAGTCGGATACAAGTACGGGTCTTGCTTCCTCGTAAAGGAAATATTCCTCATGCCTTCTGTCTTAAGCCGGCCCACCATAATATGAGCCGGCCTACTGGGCCTTGGGCCTAGTCTTCTATGTAACCCACCGTCGGGGTCATCCGTGAGTCGTCTGACCAGTGAGCCGCCAGACCCGTGAGTCGCCAGTCCTCTGGCGGGTCATCGGTGAAGCGCCAAGTCCGGCCGGGTCATACTTTCGGCCAGGTCATACCGCGGGGTATATCCCCAACATTAGCCCCCAGTTTAATTTGGATTTATCCATGTTAAATTGATCCTGTAAAACAAACACAAGAACAACTTTGACAGATTGTGTTTCGGGTTAAAAATTCTTGTACGCCGGCACCTAATTATCCTTAATTCTTTGTGCTCCGGGTTTAAATATTCTCCTGGGACGGGACCTGATTATCCTTAAGTCCAATTGTCATTTCCTTCATCTAGAAAATCCGGGTCAATAGGCCAGCTTCATAACCAATTTGCTGACATTGACTCTTGTAGAGAAATATTATAAGAAACAATTCATTTGAGACGGCCTTCAATGCTCTGACTCGACAAAAATATTGGTCTTGAAATATTCAACTGATATTCCGCTGGCTTAAAGATGTAGATCTTGCCGATTTATGATTGCCAAAATTTCCGGGTTATAAATAAATGATACCAGGTCATGATTGTTGCAGACACTAGGTTAATCTGGTCTACTCCAAACTGAGAATTTGAAGAATTTTTCTCCCTTATATGCATATCACCTGTAGCTCCCAAGTGCCGGGTTGTCATGCTTGCAGCAACCTGGGACTTGTAATTGCCTTATGCTTATGAAAACTTCAACCAATGTAGCCCCCAAGGTCCGGGTCATTATGCAATAATGAGCAGGGACTTTGTAGATATAACCATGTAAACTTGTCATTATGCAATAATGAGCAGGGACTTTGTAGATATAACCATGTAAATTTGAACAACAACGTGTGTAGCCCCCAAGGGCCGGCTTAGTAAGATAATACTGAGCTGGGACTTCGAATATAATTTATTGATAATAACATAATATAATCTCCACCATGGGGCTTGAACCCACGTCCACAAGGTTAAGAGCTTTGTACTCTACCAACTGATAGTGGACCGTTCAATATAATAGATTAAGACTTGTGTACCTTGAATTGTTGCCAGGAGCAATTGGTAGCCCCTAAGGGCCAACTCATTTAGAATGTGATGAGTCGGGTCTTCAATAAGTTGAGCAAAAAATGAGTGCATTAGCCCCCAAGTGCCATGGTGCATGATGGCAGTGACATGGGACTTGCATATTTGATATAATCCCAATCTAAATAATATAACCCCCAAGTGCCGGGTCGTAAGCCTGTAGCGACTCGGGACTATTCCTTCCATTATAGAATAAATCATATCCATTGATAAAAATAATAGTCGTTGCGCTAAAGCGACTTTGAAAACCTCAATCATAACACTGGTTATTGATAATCACAATAGAAATCCAGCCATGTTGGCTATTCGAGACTTGAATAATATAATCCGGTATGAAAACCTCAATCATTCAATATCATCATGAAAATCCAGCTAGTTTTGGCTATTAAAGATTTGAATACCTCATCGGTTGACAAGTAAATCCGGAGTTTGAATACCTGGCGGCTCTTGGCCGATGACGACTTAATGCGCATTCATTGTAAGCCGGAATTTTTATAACCCAGTGGCCTATAGCCCTTGAGAAAATTAATAATTGATAACCCTTTTGAGACACCAATTTCAGTGATGAGCTTGGACTGAAGCATTTATATAAGTCATAATTCTGCAAATCCTGCACAGAGTTTAAACAACATATGCCCTGGCGACTTAACGTCAAGGGCTAGGGCGGGTAACCACCCAAATGTAGTCTTACCCTGCACACAAGTAGATCACAAGAACCCTTGGCGGTTTACCGCAGGGCGGGTCATAATACCTCACATATAACCATTGTGATATTGAATTTGTACTTCCGGTTTACATGACCTGTGCAATAAGGGTGATAACCCAACCTTTAGAAGCCAATGCTTCCACATAGATGATGATTGTCATAAGCTGGCGACTTATAGTCAAGCCGGGTTAAGCATAAAACACTTATGTACATTTGAGATATAATCCAAAAAAGGTCTCAAGTCAAACCCAAAATTGTTTGGAAAAAAGACTTAAAAAACTTAAGGCTTCTAATTCGTAAACGATCAGAAAATCGTTCCAAAGGGGTTGAGCTAAGATTCGAATACGATCATATAGCCCCTAGTGGCTTTGGCGTTGCCGATCAAGAGGGTACCGACAGCTATGTTCTCTTTGGTTCGAATACGACCTATGTTTGAACAGGAAGCCCCCAAATGACCTTGAGATTTGTTTAACGATGCTGATTCGAATACGATCCACGTCGGACCCAAAAGAGGTTAAGCTATGATTCAGATACGATCAAGAAGCCCCCTAGTGAGTTTGGTAGTGTGTCGATCAAAAGGGTTTCGACAGCTATGTTCTCTTTGGTTCGAATACAACCTATGTTTGAACAGGAAGCCCCCAAGTGACCATAATAAGATAAGCCGTAAGGCAGGATACCCATGTTTGAACCGCGCATCATGACAACAAGTTCTCTTTTGGCAACCCTTAATTTGTTTGAGAACTCGAACTTGCGAGAGATTAATTCTTTTGAACCGGAACTTTAAACCGGTTTGAGAGCTCCAAAGCTTTGTGGGAACTGGTAATCATTTATTGAGTCATGTCATCATAGCCCCCGAGTCTCAAGGCAACTCGAGGAGTTGTCTTGAGATTCTCCATATTTCACCGTGATGTAAACCGGTATGAGTCATTCAACAGCCTAGTGATATAACTTATCCTGCATTGGATAACTTGAAAACGAGAGTAATTTCTCTTTTAAAGAAATTAATATAAAAAATATACTGGATGGATTTCACCTGATACGTCAAGCCAAAAATTATCCGCCGCGGAGTTGATGATCACTATGGTGAAGTTAAAACCAATCACAAGCGAGTTGGCCGCGGAAGTAGACATATGAGTCGGCCGTGGCATTGTAAGCCGCTGCGGACGAGCAAATTGTCATCTGCGTTGTAAGCTGGTGCGGACGCGTGAACCGGACGCAAGGGCGGACGGGCGAGTCGACCGACGTGTTGATGCAAACTGGACCACAACACACATGTCCGCACAGCTGTGCAGCACAACCGAAGTACATCCGCGGTATAATGGCATGATACAATTGTCCTGTGTAAAAATGTCACAGGGCAGAGTAATTGTTCTTTGACAGAAAACAATAAGTGTTTAATAAGATAAATTTAAATAGATATCACCTGATGTTTATGAATGACAGACGATCTATATGCTGCATTAGAGGTGGCTTAATATAATCTCGGCGGTTCAGGCAGACCAGCAAACAGCTGCGGCGGCTCAGAAGTAATGGCGGCCAAGAAGGCCGCAAGGATGAGACGACGGCAGAGGCGCGAAGCGCCGAGCGGCTCAATAGGGCGGCTCACCACCGCAGGGGCGGTGTCTGACCACAACAAATCCTAGCATTATCACTGTAGCACTGGGTAATTTTTCTGAACGATTAGTCGTGCTCGGATAAATAGGTCTTCAAGTGCAGGAACCACATAACCCGTCGAGTCCCAGTCTTCTTGATGGCCATGTACAAATATAGTCTTAAGGCAAGGAGACCCCTTTGTTTGGACCACCTCATGGAATACTTAATTGGTTTCCCTCGTGGTACATGCATCGTCCGTGAAGAAACCTGCCATGTGCTTTGGTATTTCCTTTGATCCACGTAAAACATATCCGCATAGCTTGTTTTGTAATGATATAAACAAACAGCGTTTGGTCAAATCAGAAGCTATAATGATAGCTGTAGTTTCATGGCCTGAAGTGCAAACGATTCCTCATGGAGCCTCACAGCTTTTGCAGTGGTATTATATCTTTAGCAAAGCCCAATGCTTTATACAACGCTCATGCAGCTGCGAGCCTTACTTTAAAGTTCCCTTCAGAAACATTCATACTCTAAACAATAGCTGCAGAAAGACAGTAGCATTCAGCAAGCGCACCATTGCCGACCCATCACCATCGTCATAGCAAACCGCCGCCATCAGCCGACCCTGAGCAAGAACCAAGCAAGAGTCAGGCACCAGAGTGGGCAGCAGCACCACAAGGGCAGGCAAACCGCATCAGAGATGGCGGCGGAGGTGAGGTCGCAGCAACGACTCGAGTGGTGCAAGGCAGCGCGAAACCGGCCACAGCGGCAGCTCAGAAACGGCCATGAAGCAGATGTGAGCCGACAGCGGAGACACGGCACGAGAGCGGCAGAAGTGACTGACGCAGGGCCGCTCGTAGTAGGTGTGGTTTGGTACGGCGACCTCAAGGCCGTGGGGGCGGCTCCAAAGTAGCGGCGAAGACGACTCATCTCCAACGGGGGCGGACGGGCGCTGGTAGCTCAATCGCTTAGAGACGAGGCCGTAGGTAGCAGGGCGCGGAAGTGCCGGATACTTGGTCGGGGCGGCTCAAGGAAGCCCCTGGCGGGTCAAAGGCCGGCGACTCAGCGGAGGCGAGTCCGTGACAAGGTGAAGGTGGCTTACTTGAGGCGACTTAGGGCAGTAATGGTTTCAGCAGGAGGTGGCGACAACGCAATCGGGCGGCTCAGCGGAAGAGCGACGTGATGCCATGGTGGTTTGGAAGTGGATGGCTTGTGGTGGCACCGGCGGATCAAAATGACTTGGAGGCGAAAGCCACGGCAGGAGCGGCGGGTTGAGGCCGCCGGCTCAAGGGTGCGTCCGAGGAGACAGACGACGGGGCCGTGGAAGCCCGTGATCAGCGGCGGGGCACCGGGTCGTCACGGGATGCTGCAGGCGCGGCGCAGCCGGAGGCGGCTCAAAGCTATGGATGCGCAGCTCGCAATAGCGGTGAGGGAGCTGCGGAGGCGACGACGGAACCGACCCCGGGCGGCTCGGCATGGCGCAGACAACGGATGAGTAGCGACTGGAACTCGGCGATGGCTGAGTTGGGTGTGGCACCATGGGTCAGCAAGGCTGCAGGGAGCAGTGTTTTTTGAAGCAGGCAACATAGAGAGCCGGCCACGGAGGCTGAAGCGGACAACATCTCACAAGGCTCGGCGACCGGCGACTCAACGCGGTGGCCGATGGGCTGGCCAGCAGGCGATGACCCGAGGACACAAGCAGACAGGCGGGACCGCCAGCCTCGAAGGAGGAGTCTGGGTTATCGACTCAAAGCGCAGACAGCGGAGGAGTCCGGGTCGCTACCGTATTCTGTTTCCGGGTCGTGGCTGTTCTGCCTTCGGTTTAACATGGAAGATATTCTCAATTTACAGTGGGAACTCGGCGAATCCGTGACTCTGTCTGTTTCCGGCCATAATTGTCTTCGGTGAAAAAACTTAAGCCGTCGTGACTCAAAGTGGCTCTCGTTCCTGGCACTTGATGTCTCGGCAGACTTTATGATTGGTCTGATCATCGGATACGGCGCACAGCAAGCCGTCGATATTCTTTTCAACCTCTGTTGATCTCGGCGGATCGTCCAACGGGACACCGGCTCGCACAGATAACCCTAAAACAGTCTTAATCTCATGACCGCCATCACAAAACCCTTCCTCAATCTTGACTGATGAACTTATAGATGATGTGAATTCTTCATGCCGGTTTTGAACCCGAAAATTGCGAGCTTCTCGAACCCTAAAAAAGATCCCTCCAAGAACTTAATACCACCATGCGCGAGCCCCACGGTGGGCGCCAACTGTCGTGGAATTGTCACGGCAGATGTCCTTAGTGTGAGGACTTAGTCGCGAGGCCAACGCATCTATGTGGTAGCTTGAGAGGGGTTGAGCGGAATCGAGAGACGCAACACAAGACAAGGGTTTAGATAGCTTCGGGCCCTGGGAAACATCATCCGGTAATAACCCTACATGTTGTTTGTGGCTAGGTCTCATTATGATCATGAGGGAGTCGCCGTAAGACGGCTCTCCTAGTTGTGTCTAGCCCTAGAGATTGTTTCTTCTTCTCTCTCCCCCTTTGGGCAGCCCTGCCCCTCCTTATATAAGTTGAAGGGGCGGCTTACATGTAGAGTCCTATTAGGATTAGAACTAACTTATTCTCTATTACAAGTCGGATACAAGTACGGGTCTTGCTTCCTCGTAAAGGAAATATTCCTCATGCCTTCTATCTTAAGCCGGCCCACCATAATATGAGCCGGCCTACTGGGCCTTGGGCCTAGTCTTCTATGTAACCCGCCGTCGGGGTCATCCGTGAGTCGTCTGACCAGTGAGCCGCCAGAGCCGTGAGTCGCCAGTCCTCTGGCGGGTCATCGGTGAAGCGCCAAGTCCGGCCGGGTCATACTTTCTGCCGGGTCATACCGCAGGGTATATCCCCGACAAGAGGCATTGTGGTCTGCTTATTTCTGCAAATAGCGGTGCTTAAATTTAGTGGAATGCACAAGAATTTCACCTGGTCAGTACACTGCATGGTTCAGTTCAGCTTTCCAGCTGAGACCACAATTATAATTGGTTATTCTGGAATGAGAGAACCTAACCCTGGATGGTGGAAACAAGAAAAAACCAGAGTGAACTCAAGGAAATTTAAGCCTGCTGGGAGGCCCTTTGCTCAGAGAAGCCTTGCTTGTTTTTTCCTGCTTTGTAAACCTTCTCACAACTTTGTCTTTTGCTGTGAACTAGTATATGTTTGTTATGTTCTATGAATCATTGAGATGTATAAAACTACTTAACTTATGCTTTTCAAGATTTTTATGAAGATGAGTTTAATGTGAGTGTTCCACATGAGCGCTGGACTAGCGTGTGAACGTTTGGAATTTATTACATTGTGGCCTCAATTAACTGCATGAACCACTGTAACAAGATACATAGTAGTTGCTTATATGTCAGACAGCACATTGTTGATTGTTAGCTGGTCGATATCCTAGTGTTGAAGCGAGCTGAGCCAATGTGCCGTGTTTTGCACAACTGCTTACAAGTGGGGTAGCACCAACAGTGTTTACAAGTACTTATGTATACGTCGGTGCACGATTCTCGAAAGAGTGGTTTATTTCATCAAAACAAACACTGCTCGTATGATAAACCGTGACAACTTATGTCTTACCATGCCATATTCATGAAAAAACTAGTGAGGACGCATCTGTTTTGGCAACAATTACGATGGTTCTCACATGATTCATGGGCACACAAAAGTAGCAGCAGTTCCCATAGACGGATTCAAACAGAGTACTGGCCCCAAAGGGGTCGATAACAGGCAAGGTTCGGATAATTAGACACAATCCAAACTACTATTATACACTAGCTGGGGCAACTATTTCATGCCTTGATCTAATTTGGGCTGGACACAAGATGGACCTTGCCATGAACATCATCGAGGACGTCCCGCAGCAGCTCAATCCTGTGAACCTTCATGAAGACAACCTTGCGGCCTTGCCACTGATAAACTTGTTTGTGGAGGCATGCCATGTCATCTTCCTGCGTAGGATTGACAAGAACAGTATGCCTCACAAACGAAGAAGTAGCTTTGAACTTCTTGTGCTTCAGTACACCCTGGACAACACACCTGACAACAGTGAGGCTGGAATACAACTCTTCATTGGTATAACCGCAAATGGCTTCCAGGATCCAACAGCCTAAGAACTCTGTTTTCCCAGTGCGTATATTCAGGTCGTCCGCCTCATAGCGAGTGACATGCACAACCACACAATCCTTGTCTGCATCAGGGCTCTAATTGAAACAGAAACAAATTCCGAATTTCTTTTCAGTATAAGAAACACAAGTTATTTAAACCACTATGTATAGCATGGCATCAAAGCTAATAAAATTTTGCATTATTAATCACCACATACTTCCTTTTCTAAAAAAACACCACATACTTAGATGAAAAACCACAATCGAGATCAGCAAAGAAGGAAATCACCTTGGGCAGCTCAGCGGGGGGGGGGGGGGGGCACATCCTTGAAGGGGGAAAACTGCTCCTGCAGTGCCACGGGGGCTGTAACCTCAAACGGGGCGTTGACCATCTCAGTAGTGGCCGTGAGCGTATCTGGGGTCGTCTCGGTGGTTGCCTCCATCTTCTTGGAGCTCTCTGTCTCATGGGGATCAGCCTCCCGCGTCTGCTCCAATATCGGCAGATCTTTGCCTGGTCCATCATGAAACTGACGAATACTAGGAGACCACTTAAAGGAAAACACAATCGCAATGACAATGAAACAAAAAAAGAGTGAGGATCGGTTACTGCTTTGCAAAAGTTCTTTTTTTTTTCTCTGAACGAAAATATACCAACATCACGGATTCGCTTACCTTCCCTTCGTTGGGAGAGAAGAACAGTGGCAGATGCGAGTGTTGCCTTTCTTGAAGATGGTGAGGGAGAAGGGGATTTAGCGAAGAGTGAAATGATGGTTGCTTCGTCCGTCAAACTTAGACTGCGGGGAGGTGGGGTTTTGTGATACGACGGCTCGTTACTGCCGCGCTACGACCAGGGTGACTCTCCGCCTGCATACTGCCTTCTAATTTGGTGGATGGCATTTGGGCCCGCGCGCTGCATGGCCCCATGTTGGTGAACAAAAGTATAATGGCATTCAGTAGAGGGAGACGTTTCAATGACCTAGGAGGAGCCAGAAGCGGTAGAGTGTCTCCACTGTACTAGTAGTAATTGTTTTTTCTGGGTAGCTGTAGAGTGTCTCCACTGTACTAGTAGTAATTGTTTCTCTGGGCCCAAGACAAAACAGCCAATCCACACTAGTAAATAGTAAAATCAATTCAAAAGGCGCTACCACACCCAGCACACCGCCCCCCCCCATAAAAAAAACATGGGTGCTCTTCTTCCTCCTCGCTCCCACCCACCTCACGTTAGCTCGCTCCACTCATACCCCCAAATTCCTCACCTCACTCCTACAGAAAACCCCAGCTCCCCTTCTTCCTCACTCCTACAGAAAACCTCCAGCTCCCCTTCTTCTTCGCTTGCACTACAACTAGGCTCGTCATTCGTTACTCTGCTCAAATCCGTGAGCGCAACGCGACACCCTCGAGGAAAATGGAGTAGGCTGACCCCAGCGCCAAGAAGATGAGGCTCCCGCCCGCGGCGATGCCTGTTGTAGATCCCGCACCCGACAGCGCGGGGAGAAGCGGCGACCCCGCCCCACCAGATCCCAGGAACCCGTAGAATCTCGGGTGGACTGCGTCAGCAATCTCCCGGACGACGTCCTTGGGGAGATCATCTCGCTTCTCCCCACCAAGGATTGCTGCCGCACCCAAGTCCTCTCAATTCGGTGGCGCCCTCTATGGCGCGCCGTGCCCCTTAATCTCGACTATCGTTAGCTATCTCTCTTCAATGATTTTGAAATCCCCAGAGCCATCATCTCCTCCCACCAGGGCTCCGTTCAAAGCCTCTGCATCCCGTCATGCTACCTGAGCAAGCATACCATGCCCTGCATGGTGGACGCCTGGCTGAAATCCACTGAATTCACAGAACTACAACTGCTTGAGTTCTACTATTCCCCTAGAAATCACATACCACCTACGGCACGCCATGAACTTGTGCCCTCAGCACCGATGTCCATCTCGCGGTTTTCCTCCTCTCTCCACACCACCACCTTTGCGCTGTGCTACCTACTAGAAAATCTGGTACTAAACCTTCGACTCCCATTTCTCAAGAAACTTTCACTTGTGCGGGTTCGTATATCGGAGGCCTCATTGCACATCATCATCCACTCCAGTTGCCCTGCGCTGGAGTGCTTGGTGCTTGTTTTCATAGTTAGAATCAGTTGTCTCCAAATCAAGTCGCCTAACCTTGTAAGAATTAGAATTTCTTTTGATAGAAGGCAGCTCATGATCCAAGATTCCCCTTCACTTCAAAGGTTGATCCTTGATTCTAGTTATTCACCGTTGCAAATAACCGTCCTCTCTGCGCCTAAACTGGAGACCTTGGGTGTAATACATGATATCTGTGCTCATTTCAATATGGTGTTTGGCTCCACAGTTCTTCAAGTACTTTATATTATCATCTACACTTGTAACCATACGCTGCATTTTAAATTTCTGTGCATAATTTATATATCATCTTGGAGTACACATTTTGTACTAATATTATGTTCTATGCTCAATGAAGAGTTTCTCCATGGATGGCCTATCAATGGTGCTGGATTTTGTCAAGATCTTATATATCCAAATGAATAGTTTTGATCTGAACAAGAGTATTGGCTTGCTACAATGCTTTCCATGTCTGGAGAAGTTGTATATAAAGGTGATAATTTCATGCACATTGGAAGCCCGCATATAGTGTACTAGAATTAACCGTTTAGTTGTTGCTCTTTCGACACTCTTCTTTTAGACCTTAACTGTTTTCAATCTTCATGTCCATTTAGGCAACAGGGTGGGGTAAGAAGTTATAACCAATCGGTGGATTCGTAAGCATCGGGATTTTCTCACTTCTCATGAGATTCGATTGAAGACAATAACGCTAGAATGATATGTAGCCAACCGTGCAAACACAAGATTTGTCACATTCTTCCTGCTGAATGCGAGGTTACTCTTGTCCATCAGGCTTAAGTTTATCAGAAGCATGGTTTTGACGGATGGCTATGTCGAAGAGCAAAAAAGGGAGTTTCAGGTGGGCAAAAGAGCTTCTGAACGTGCTGGGCTTCTATTTACAACATATTGTGGTCATAATCTAGTAAATTTTACGACCCAGGATGTTCATTCTATGGACCTGACCGATCCATTTGACTGTGACTGCCGAAAACAGTGCTGGAGTTAGATGTTGTTGCCCTTTTCAATCTGGGTTTTTTTGTAAACCTGATGAACAATCAACCCTCGTGCTTTTGTACAGTTTGTAAGCTGGAGTTAGATGTTCCTGCCCTCGGCTGTGACTGTCATATTTTCTTTGAAACAAGGCAAATGGCTTGCCATTCGTTTAATTTAGAGTGAAATATTGTAACAAATCACAACCAAGGGAAATAACATCACTCACGCCGGCTGCTTGAGCTCACTGTGCGTTACAGAAGCCAAGTGATTAGCCCCCACCAGCACCCACAAACTTATTTCGAACTAGCACATCAAATGACCTGTAAATTTACATAGGAAAGGCTGCATGACCGTGATAGATTTGGATTCTGACATTTCGGACCCGCGAGGAAATAGCCTAGCCAGTCAACAAACGATTCTGCCTACCAGCCGTTGGATTGACATCCAACATCTGTCGTGTATCTTCTATCTCTTGTCTTCTTCTTCCTCCAGCCGCCCAAACCAAACCACCCCATCGGCTCCGCCTGCTCCCGCCTCCCATGGCTGGCTGCGCCTCCGCTTCCCTACCGTACGTACCCTCCAACGTTGGCCAGTCCCTCCCTCTATTCCCCCACACGTCCTGTTATTCTCTGGTGACGTCAGCCCCAACACGCACCCGCGCCCGAACCAGTCAACCCTCGTACTCCCCTCCGACTGGACCGACGCATCTTCAACGGCTCCTGTTCATTCCGTCCGAGGCCTCACCGTCTTCCTCCGCCTTGCGGTCTTGGTTCTCTCGCCGTGCGTAGTGTGCCGCCCTCTTGCATTGTCAACGTCGTCAACAACCGAGAGGAACAAGGAGATGACTGTACGTGGAGAGGATGACAATAGGGACCCACCAGCGTCATGGCAGTACGCAAGCAAGTGCCTCTATAGTACAAGCCCAAAAATATGGTTCCTCCTAATGGTTGGACATCTGGGGCTCACGCCATTGTCAACATAGTCAATAAACGAGAGAATTACACTACGAGAGGCTGACACCAGGGACCCAGCAAGTCGCGTAGTTTTTTTGGTGAGGAACAAGCAGTTTTTTTTGAGACAATGAGGAACAAGTAGTTGTTATTTATACTAGTTTTAGCGACGGATCAGGCTAACAATGGGGCTGTGCGGGGACTGTGGCCCGTCTAGCCAGGGTTTTATTTATGTTTACCACATCATGAGCCTAGTTGTGTTTTTTTCTTGCTGAAAATGGCTAGCCCAGTTCTATTTTTTTTAAAGAAATACCCAAACAAGGCCTACTTGCTTTATCGGCCCTGCTGGGCTGCAAATGTTTCAAGACAAGGAGAGTTTCATTCGGTTTGCCAGAAATGGCCTGTACATTTTTAAAACACATCAAACCGGGAATTAGTTTCAATTTTTTTTCATTACAAACTCTTAAATTCCATTGATTTTTATGCGTGGACAATTATTTGGATTTTATATTTATATATTTTTTTCAAAATAATTTGAATGTGAATCTATATTTCTAGATTAAAAACAGTTGACCACACCGAAATATGCAAAATTTCGTATACTTTTTAACCATGGCCACAATACGGGGTGTAATGCTAACAAAAAGAAGATGGGCTCCAAAAAAAATCTTAAGAATTAGCAAATGGGCTGTACATTATTAGAAATAATGGCAGATGGGTTGTATGCTATTTTCCACAGATTTGAGGCTGACTTGTGTGCCTACTACAGGTTGACGCGTATGCTTTCATAAAAAAAGGTTGACGCACACACAACGCCCTGTCAACTTAGTCAACACACGAGAGCAGTGACTGTTGGATGTCCATCCAACGGCTGTCGTGCTTCTTCAATCTCTGCTCTTCATGCTCCAGCCGCTCAAACAAGCGCCGGCGGGACTGCCCGAGCGCCTCCTCCCGCGGCCGGCTATGCTGCCGTGCAGGCCTCATGGCCCCACCGTACTCCCATCGCTGGCCTAGCCATCCCTCTACTCACCCACACATGCTGTTATTCTCTGGCGACGGCAGATGAACCAGTAAACCCTCATACTCCTCCGCGTGGGAAACAACTGCCGAGTATTCCCTGGCTCCGTGTCGTTCCCTTCCTAAGCCTCGCCGTCGTCCACCGCCCTGGTGCTCTCGGCGCGACCTGGGCAACGTGGTCAATGAACGACATCCATCGGAAGTAGACTGTACGTGGTGAGGCTGACAGCTAGGTCCAAGGCCGCACGCAAGGAAATGCTTCCTTATTACGCGCAAAATAATGATTCCTCCACCTGACAGCTAGGACCCACAGGAAGGGCCTCTGTATTTCGTGAAAAAAACATCCCCCCCGCTGACAGGTCGGACCCACCAGCTATATCTTCGCACGCAAGGAAGTGCCTCCTTATTACGCCCAAAAAAATGAATACCCCCTGCTAGCTGGGACCCACCATATTGTTGGGCTGACTTGTGGGCCTACTAGTTGACGGGGACGGAGGGCTATGTCAACTTAGTCAATACTCCAGTGACCGTATGATGTCCATCCAACGGCCATAGTGCTTCTTCAACCTCTGGTCTTCTTGCTCCAGCCGCCCAAAGCAGCGCCGGTCGTGCCGCCTGCTCCTGCCTCCCGTGGCCGGCTGTGCTACCGCCTGCTCCTGCCTCCCGTAGCCCGGCTCCGTGTCGTCCCCTTCCTAGGCCTCACCGTTGTCCACCGCCGTGGTGCTCTCGGCGCGGCGTGGTCAATGTGGTCAACGACCGACTTCCATCGGAAGAGTACTGTACGTGGAGAGGCTGACAGCTGGGTCCACGGCAGCCGCAAGGAAGTGCCTCCTTATTACGCGGAAAATAATTATTCCTCCACCTGACAGCGGGGACCCACCGGACGGGCCACCAGTATTTTGCGAAATAAATCATTTCCCCCTGACTACTGGGACCCACCGGACGGGCCACCGTATTTCACGAAAAAAACGTTCCCCCCGCTGTCAGCTCAGACCCATCGGAAGTGCCTCCTTATTACGCACAAAAAATGAATACTCTCCCGGCTAGCTGGGACCCACCTTGGTGGGAGGCTGTCTTGTGGGCCTACTAAGTTGATGGGGATGAAGGGCTTTGTCAACTTAGTCAATATGAACGATTCTAGCTCCAGTGACTGTACGATGTCCATCCAACGGCCGTAGTGCTGCTTCAACCTCTGGTCTTCTTGCTCCAGACACCCAAAGCAGCGCCGGCCGTGCCGCATGCTCCTGCCTCCCGTGGCCGGCTGTGCTGCCGCGGAGGCCTCACCGCCCCCTACTATTCCACTGCCGCGTCTTCCATGGCTCCGCGTCGTAGCCTTCCTAGGCCTCGTCGTCGTCCACCGCCGTGGTGCTCTCCGTGCGGCATGGTCAACGTGGTCAAGGAACGACTTCTATCGGAAGAGTACTGTACGTGGAGAGGCTGACAGTTGGGTCCACGGCCACAGCCAAGTTTTTTGTGATTTGCCAATTAAGTCGCTTTGTCAGGCCTGCTGGGCTGCAAATCTTTCAAGACGAGGAGAACTTTCATTCGGCTGGCCGAGAAAATGGCCCATCAGTAATGAGAAATGGGTTGTACATTTTTAAAACACATCAAACCGGCAATTAGTTTCAAATATTTTTTTTCATTTCAAGATTTTAAATTACATTAATTTTTATGCATGGAGAATTTGTTGGATTTTATATTGATATACATTTATTTTTAAAATCAGTTTGAATGTGAGTCGAAATTTCGGGATTAAAAACAGTTCGGACCGCACCGAGATATGCAAAATTTCGTATAATTTTTTAACCGTGGCCACAATATGGGCTGTAATGCTAACAAAAAGAATATGGGCTCCAAAAAAACCTTAAGAATTAGCAAATGGGCTGGAAATTGTTAGAAATAATGGCAGATGGGATGTATGCTGTTTTCCACAGATTTGAGGCTTTCCTAAAAAAAGGTTAACGCACAAGCAGTGACGGTTGGATTTCCATCCAACGGCTGTCGTGCTTCTTCAATCTCTGCTCTTCCTGCTCCAGCCGCTCAAACAAGCGCCGTCGGGACTTCCTGCTCCCTCCTCCCCGCGGCCGGCTGTGCTGCCATGTAGGCCTCACCGCCCCACCGTACTCCCATCATTGGCCTAGCCATCCCTCTACTCACCCACACCTGCTGTTATTCTCTGGCGATGGCAGACGAACCAGTAAACCCTCATACAGTCCTACTCCCCTCCACGTGGGCATCCACTGCCGCGTCTTCCCCGGCTCCGCGTCATCCCCTTCCTAGGCCTCGCCGTCATCCACCGCCGTGGTGCTCTCGGCGCGGCGTGGTCAATGTGGTCAACGACCGACTTCCATCGGACGTGGACTGTACGTGGAGAGGCTGACAGTTGGGACCACAGCCGCAGCAAGGAAGTGCCTCCTTATTACGCGCAAAATAATTATTCCTCCACCTGACAGCGGGGACCCACCGGACGGGCCACCATATTTCGTGAAAAAACGTTTCCCTCCTGACTGCTAGGACCCACCAGCTACACCTTTGCACGCAAGGAAGTGCGTCCAGGCAAAAAAAACGATTCGCCCCCCTGACTGCTGTGACCCACCAGCTACATCTTCGCACGCAAGGAAGTGCGTCCGGGCAAAAAAACAAAACGATTCACCCCCCTGACTGCTGGGACCCACCAGCTACATCTTCGCATGTAAGGAAGTGCCTGACAGTCGGGACCCACCTGGTCGAAGTGTACGTAGCGTTGTCATTCTGGTCGCAAACGTGTATGTATATATATACTGGTGGATGTAGAGGCGTGCACATGTCGTAGTAGAGGCGCGCATGTAGCATGTACACGTACGTACAGCAGCGAGGGTGCAAGAAAGAAAATACGGCCACGTACGTACATACGGGCAGGGTCTCGAACGCCTACTCGCGCATGCGTACATGGCTAGGTCGAAATGTAGAAACAGCATCGTCGTCGTGTTTATGGGGAGGCAACAGAATGCGTCGTGTTCGCGGGGAGGCAACGGAATGCGTCGTGTTCATCGGGAGGCAACGGAACACGTGGGAGCCAACCGGCTGGGTCGGAACGGAATGCGTGGTCGTGTTCATCGGGAGGGCTTGGACGGAACAGGCGATGGAAACGAGGCCTGGCGTACCGCACAACGGAGGAAACGACATTGTGTTCGACCGGCCACGTTCGAAACGGGATCCTGTTCATCGGGAGAGGTCTGGCGTACGGCAAAACGAAGGAAACGGACCTCCTACGGTTGAAACGGGGGTCCTGTTGATCGGGAGGGGTGTGGCGTACCGCCAAACGAACGAAACAGACTTGTGTTGGAGCGCTACGGTCGAAACGGGGGGGGGGGGGGGGGGTGTGGCGTACCGCAAAACGGGACTCCACGGGATATTATTCATCTCCACCGTCGACCTCCTCCAGCCTCCACCATGCCCTACTCCACCGGCTACTGTTCAACCACCCCTCCACGGGCACCCCTCTACCTTCTACTGTTCATCCAGCCCTCCACACCACGAGGTCCTGTTCAACCACCCCTCCACGGCCACCCCTCCACCGTCTACTGTTCATCCAGCCCTCCACACCACGGGTTCATGTTCATCCAGAGGCAACGCCACCACTCATTGTTCATCCACCCCCCCCCCCGCAACACTCACTATTCATCCCAGAGGCAGCATCGATCGGCTTCAGTTACCAGCAGTAGCGAAGGAATCGCTCCATCGGGTTCAGTTAATAGCCATCAATCGATCGCTCGGGTTCAGTAACAAGTAGCCTGCAGTGCAATCGCTCGGGTTCAGTTAGAGCCCAACACCTCGCTCGGGTTCAGTTAGAGCCAACGCCTCGCACACACACGCGTACCTGTACGAGAGAAACGTGCATCGCTCAGCCCCCAACCTCCCATCGTAACCGGCAACTCCCCGAAATTTTCCTCCCCCTCGCTTCTACCATGGTTTTTTCCGTCATGGACGGCCCAAAGAATGTCATGCAGCTGCGTCTCTGGCCTGCCCAGGACGAAAAGCCCATTTTCTGTCATGATTTTTTGTCATAGAAGTAGGAGCCCACCACATCTATGATGATACCGGGTTTTGTTACAATTATCGTCATAGAAGTGTCATATGTATGACAGAAAAAAAATTCGTTCGGCCCAAAATGTCACGGATGTGTCTTTTTTTTGTAGTGGCGCTTGAAAATGGATGCAATGCGCCTGAAGCTTAAGAAAATTAGAAAATATGCCATTGATAATGAGGCTTGGTATCATTATGCCGTTGGATCAATTGTTACCTTAGTTGCGATCTTCATAATATTTCTTGTGATGAGGGTATGTTTTCTCTAATGTTTTGCTTTATAAATGGATACTTAGCTTATTTTCCTCCTAAATGGCATAATTACCTAAGTTAGATAAAAAATGAGCTATAGTTAGCTTATTCAGTTCATTTATGACATACTTAGCATACTTAGGTCAAAAATGGCGTGATAATCTTTGTTACGTCCAAAATGATATAGACTTAGCCTATTTTCCTCGAAAATGACATAATAACCTTACTAAGCTCCAAAATGACCTGTTTACCTAGCTTAGCTCTAAAATGACCTACACTTAGCATTTTTACCTAGCTTAGCAATAAAATGTCATTTTTACTTACCTTAGTTAGAAGAAGAAGAAGATAACTAAAGAAAGGAGAGGAGAAAAAGAAAGAGAAGAAAAAAAATCTTCTTCTTCTTCTTCTTCTTCTTCTTCTAACTATTCTTCTTCTAACTTTCATCTCTCCCAATTTGCAGATTTGCTTTACATGAGGAAGGCTTGGATTCATGGAGTGTACTATTCTTCCGGTGCTTCCTTGTTGTTTATGAAAACTTGTTTGGATATGTATGTCTATATGGATATGTTGTTGGAATCTTGTTTGTGGTTATGTATATATGGATATGTTGGACTTTGTTGAACTATGTTGTTGGATTTGATCAAATATGTTGTTGGACATGTTGTTGGATATGTTGGATATGTATGCATGTATATCTGTGTGTGAAACCATGTCTAATTAATTGGATTTAAATAAAAACAGGGGATGTGTAACCTCTTTGTCGTCCGCTAGCCGACGGCAAAGCTATTTTCCGTCCGCTAGCAAACGGTAAAGAGGACACGTGGCAGTCACCTCTGCAAACTGGGAACACTGGCTGCCTATTTGGTCATTTTGCCATCTGCAAGCGGACGACAAAGTGACCAAATAGGCCTGGCAAACAGGGCCCATCTATGCCGTCTGCTGGCAGATGGCATAGCTGGCCACATGGAAGCTTCCCAGTGCTGCACTAGCTAAGCTCTTTGCCGTCCGTCAGCAGACGGCAAACAGTTTTGCATCTTTGCCGTCCGCTGGCGGACAAGAGCGCCATTAACCCCCTAACGGCTCTCACCCCACACCGCTGTCGTCCGTGGTCATTGCCGTCTGCTGGCCTCGGATGGCGGATGGCACAATCCTTTGCTGTCCGTTTCTGCGAAGCGGGCGACAAAGAAGGCCTATGCTGGCACGTGTTCAACCGGACGGTTTGCCGTCCGCTGGCTGACGGCAAAGGACTTTGCCGTTCGAGATCTGTGCCTTTGCCGTCCGCCATGCCGGACGGCAAAGAAGCTGATTCCAGTAGTGTAGGGCGATACGACACTAGCTCCCGTTCATAAATACAATGTAGGCATGTATTTTGTAAATAGTCATACGTACTTATGGAAAGAACTTGCATGACATCTTTTGTCCTACCCTCCCATGGCACCGGGGTCCAATTGGAAACTAAGGGATATTAAGGCCTCCTTTTAATAGAGAACCGGAACAAAGCATTAGCACACAGTGAATACATGAACTCCTCAAACTACGATCATCACCGGGAGTGGTCCCGACTATTGTCACTCCGGGGTTGCCGGATCATAACACGTAGTAGGTGACTATAACTTGCAAGATTGGATCATAAACGGTTCAGATCTGAAATCATGGCACCCAGGCCCAAAGTGACAGGCATTAAACATGGCAAAGTCATAGCAACATCAATCTCAGAACATAGTGGATACTAGGGATCCAGCCCTAAAAAACTAATTCGATTACATGATGGATCTCATCCAAGTCCTCATCGACCAGCGAGCCTATGAAGGAATTACTCACTCCCGCTGGGGAGCATCATGGAATTGGTGATGGAGAAGGGTTGGTGATGACGAAGAACGAAGACCCCCCCCCTCCGGAGCCCCAAACGGACTCCAGATCTGGCCTCCCGTTGAAGAACATGAGGTGACGGCGGCTCTGTCTCGTCGAACGCGATAATTCTTTCTCCCTGATTTTTATTCTAGGAATATGTGATTTTACATCGTAGGTTTTAGGCTCTGCGGGGCCACCAGGTTGGGACAGCCCACCTGGGCACGCCTGGTGGGCAGGCACGCCCTGGTGGGTAGTTCCCACCCAGGTGCCCCCCTCAGGTGTATCTTGGCTCCAGAAATTATCTTCTATTGTATAAAAAAATCCTTGCAAAGTTTCATTCCATTCTGAGAACTTTTATTTCTGCACAAAAACAACACCATGGTAGTTCTGCTAAAAACAACGTCAGTCCGGTGTTAGTTTCATTTAAATCATGCAAATTAGAGTCCAAAACAAGAGGAAAAGCGTTAGGAAAAGTAGATACGTTGGAGACGTATCAAATGCTACGTAACATATTTATCCATGTAATATTCTTCATTGCGGCATGAATGTTTAGATCCATAAGATTCAAAACAAAATTTTAATATTGACATAAAACAACAATATTTCAAGCATACTAATAAAGCAATAATGTCTTCTCAAAATAACATGGCCAAAGAAAGTTATCCATACAAAATCATATAGTCTGGCTATGCTCCATCTTCATCACACAAAGTATTAAATCATGCACAACCCCGATGACAAACAAAGCAATTGTTTCATACTTGTGATGTTCTCAAACTTTTTCAATTTTCACGCAATACATGAGCGTGAGCCATGGATACATCACTATAGGTGGAATAGAATATGGTGGTTGTGGAGAAGACAAAAAGAAGGCGATAGTCTCATATCAACTAGGCGTATCAATGGGCTATGGAGATGCCCTTTAATAGATATCAATATGAGTGAGTAGGGATTGCCATGCAACTGATGCACTAGAGCTATAAGTTTATGAAAGTTCAAAAAGAAACTAAGTGGGTGTGCATCCAACTCGCTTGCTCACGAAGACCTAGGGCAATTTTAGGAAGCCCATCATTGGAATATACAAGCCAAGTTCTATAATGAAAAATTCCCACTAGTATATGAAAGTGACAACATAGGAGACTCTCTATCATGAAGATCATGGTGCTACTTTGAAGCACAAGTGTGGAAAAAGGATAGTAACATTGCCCCTTCTCTCTTTTCTCTCATTTTTTTCTCTTTTTTTGTAGTGGGCTCCTTTGGCCTCTTTTATTTTTGTAAAGTCCGGAGACTCATTCCAACCTGTGAGGGAATCATAGCTTCCATCATCCTTTCCTCACATGGGACAATGCTCTAATAATTATGATCGTCACACTTTTATTTACTTACAATTCAAGAATTACAACTCGATACTTAGAACAAAATATGACTTTATATGAATGCCGCCGGCAGTGTACCGGGATGTGCAATGATCTAGCATACCAAATGACATCAAGAAATGGACAAGCCATATAAACATCATGCTAGCTATCTTACGATCATGCAAAGCAATATGACAATTATGGAGCGTGTCATAATAAAACGGAACGGTGGAAGTTGCATGGCAATATATCTCATAATGGCTATGGAAATGCCATAATAGGTAGGTATGGTGGTTGTTTTGAGGAAGATATAAGGTGGGTGTAAGGCACTAACGAAATTTGCGCGGTACTAGAGAGGCTAGCAATGGTGGAAGGGTGAGAGTGCGTATAATCCAAGGACTCAACATTAGTCATAAAAACTCACATACTTATTGCAAAAGTCTATTGATCATTGAAACAAAGTACTACGTGCATGCTCCTACGGGGATAGATTGGTAGGAAGGGACCATTGCTCACCCCCGACCGCCACGCATAAGGAAGACATGCAATAAATAAATCATGCTCCGACTTCTTGCTACCACTTGAGCTTGCGTTGGTTTTCCCTTGAAGAGGAAAGGGTGAAGCAGCAAAGTAGCGTAAGTATTTCCCTCAGTTTTGAGAACCAAGGTATCAATCCAGTAGGATACGACGCACAAGTCACCGAATACCTGCACAAACAATCAAGAACTTGCAAGCAACGTGATAAAGGGGTTGTCAATCCCTTCACGGTCAATCGCAAATGTGAGATCTGATAGATCGGAAAGTAAAGATTGCAAAATAGTAGATTGGAAACTAGCAAGGTGTAAATGAGATTCAATATAATGGAAAAGTGACCCGGGGGCCATAGGTTTCACTAGTAGCTTCTCTCGAGATAGCATATATTACGGTGGGTGAACAAATTACTGCCGAGCAATTGATAGAAAAGTGCATAATTATGATGACATCTAAGGCAATGATCATGAACCTAGGCATCACATCTGTGTCAAGTAGACCGACTCCTGCCTGCATCTACTACTATTACTCCACACATCGACCGCTATCCAGCATGCATCCAGAATATTAAGTTCATAAAGAACGGAGTAACGCATTAAGCAAGATGATATGATCTAGAGGAATTAACTCAAGCAATATGATGAAAACCCCATCGTTTTATCCTCGATGGCAACAATACAATACGTGCCTTGTTGTCCCTACTGTCACTGGGAAAGGACAACGCAAGATTGAATCCAAAGCTAAGCACTTCTCCTATTGCAAGAAAGATCAATCTAGTAGGCCAAACTAAACCGATAATTCGAAGAGACTTCAAACATATCAAATCACGCATATAAGAATTCAGAGAAGAACCAAATAATATTCATAGATAATCTTGTTCATAAATCCACAATTCATCGGATCTCGGCAAACACACCGCAAAAGAATATTACATAGAATAGATCTCCAAGAGCATCGAGGAGAACTTTGTATTGAGAATCATAGAGAAAGAAGAAGCAAGCTAGCTAATAACTATGGACCCGAAGGTCTGTGGAAAACTACTCACACTTTATCGGAGAGGTAATGGTGTTGATGTAGAAGCCCTCCGTGATTGAATCCCCGTCTGGCAGATCACCGGAAAAGGCCCCAAGATGGGATCTAACGGGTATAGAAGGTTGCAGTGGTGGAAAACTGGTTTCGTGGCTCCCCCTGATGTTTTTAGGGTTTAAAAGTATACATAGGTGAAGGAACTAGGTCAGGGGAGCTAAGAGGGGCCCATGAGGGTGGGGGCACACCTACCCCTCTGGGCGCGCCCTCCTGCCTCGTGGCCGCCTTGTTGCCTCTCCTACTTCATCTCCAAGTCTTCTAGTTTGCTTTCGGTCCAAGAAAGATCATCGCGAAGGTTTCATTCTGTTTGGACTCCGTTTGGTATTCCTTTTCTGCAATACTCTAAAATAGGCAAAAAACAGAAACTGGTACTGGGCCTTTGGTTAATAGGTTAGTCCCAAAAATAATATAAAAGAGCATATTAAAGCCCATTAAACATCCAAAACACATAATATAATAGCATGGAACAATAAAAAATTATAGATACGTTGGAGACGTATCAAGCATCCCCAAGCTTAATTCCTGCTCGTCCTCGAGTAGGTAAATGATAAAAACAGAATTTTTGATGTGGAATGCTACCTAACATATTTATTCATGTAATTTTCTTTATTGTGGCATGAATGTTCAGATCTGAAAGATTCAAGACAAAAGTTTAATATTGACATAAAATAATAATACTTCAAGCATACTAACAAAGCAATCATGTCTTCTAAAAATAACATGGCCAAAGAAAGCTATCCCAACAAAATCATATAGTCTAGCTATGGTCTATCTTCATCACATACAATATTGAATCATGCACAACCCCGATGACAAGCCAAGCAATTGTTTCATACTTTTGATGTTCTCACACTTTTTCAATCTTCACGCAATACATGAGTGTGAGCCATGGACATAGCACTATAGGTGGAATAGAAGGGTGGTTGTGGAGAAGAGTAAAAGGAGAAGATAGTCTCACATCAACTAGGCATATCAACGGGCTATGGAGATGCCCATCAATAGATATCAATGTGAGTGAGTAGGGATTACCATGCAACAGATGCACTAGAGCTATAAGTGTATGAATGCTCAACAAAAGAAACTAAGTGGGTGTGCATCCAACTTGCTTGCTCACGAAGACCTAGGGCACTTTGAAGAAGCCCATCATTGGAATATAAAAGCCAAGTTCTATAACAAAAAATTCCCACTAGTATATGAAAGTAACAACATAGGAGACTCTCTATCATGAAGATCATGGTGCTACTTTGAAGCACAAGTGCGGAGAAAGGATAGTAACATTGCCCCTTCTCGCTTTTTCTCTCATTTTTTATTTGGGCCTTCTCTTTTTTTTATGGCCTCTTTTTTTCGTCCGGAGTCTCATCCCGACTTGTGGGGGAATTATAGTCTCTATCATCCTTTCCTCACATGGGACAATGCTCTAACAATGAAGATCATCACAATTTTATTTACTTACAACTCAATACTTAGAACAAAATATGACTCTATGTGAATGCCTCCGGCGGTGTACCGGGATGTGGAATGATTCAAGAGTGACATGTCTGAAAAATTATGAATGGTGGCTTTGCCATAAATACGATGTCAACTACATGATCATGCAAAGCAATATGACAATGATGAAGCGTGTCATAATAAACAGAATGGTGGAAAGTTGGATGACAATATATCTCGGAATGGCTCTGAAAATGCCATAATAGGTAGGTATGGTGGCGGTTTTGAGAAAGGTATATGGTGGGTGTATGGTATCGGCGAAAGTTGCGTGACACAAGAGAGGCTAGCAATGGTGGAAGGGTGAGAGTGCGTATAATCCATGGACTCAACATTAGTCATAAAGAACTCACATACTTATTGCAAATATCTATTAGTTATCGAAATGAAGTACTATGCGCATGCTCCTAGGGGGATAGATTGGTAGGAAAAGACCATCGCTCGTCCCCGACCGCCACTCATAAGGAAGACAATCAATAAATAAATCATGCTCCAACTTCATCACATAACAGTTCACCATACGTGCATACCACGTGAATCACAAACTTTGACACAAGTATCTCTCAAGTTCACAACTACTCTACTATCATGACTCTAATATCACCATCTTCATGTCTCAAAACAATCAGAAAGAATCAAACTTCTCATAGTATTCAATGCACTTTATATGAAAGTTTTTATTATAGCCATCTTGGATGCCCATCATATTAGGACTAATTTTAAAACCTATGCAAATTACCATTCTGTTCTAAAAGACTCTCAAAATAATATAAGTGAAGCATGAGAGTTCAACAATTTCTATAAAATAAAACCACCACCGTGCTCTAAAAAGATATAAGTGAAGCACTAGAGCAATATTGTCTAGCTCAAAAGATATAAGTGAAGCACATAGAGTATTCTAATAAATCACGATTCATGCGTGTCTATAACAAAAGGTGTGTACAGCAAGGATGATTGTGTTAAACTAAAAATCAAAGACTCAAATCATACAAGACGCTCCAAGCAAAACACATATCATGTGGTGAATAAAAATATAGCCTCAAGTAAAGTTACCGATAGACGAAGACAAAAGAGGGGATGCCTTTCGGGGCATCCCCAAGCTTAGGCTTTTGGATGTCCTTGAATTTTACCTTGCAGTTCCTTGGGCAGCCCCAAGCTTAGGCTCTTTCCACTCCTTATTCCAAAGTCCATGAAATCCTTACCCAAAACTTGAAAACTTCACAACACAAAACTTCAAGAGAAAATCTCATGAGCTCCGTTAGTATAAGAAAATAAATCACCACTTTAAGGTACTGTTGTGAACTCATTATTTATTTATATTGGTGTAAAACCTACTGTATTCCAACTTCTCTATGGTTCATTCCCCCCGACACTACTCATAGATTCATCAAAATAAGCAAACGACACGCGAAAAACAGAATCTGTCAAAAACAGAACAGTCTGTAGTAATCTGTAATTTTCGAATACTTATGTAACTTCAAAAATTCTGGAATAAATTGGTGGACGTGAGGAATTTTTCTATTAATCTTCTTCAAAAAGAATCAACCTAAAATCACTCTTCTATAAAACATGACAGCTATTATCATGAGCACAAAAGTTTCTGTTTTTTACAGCAAGATCGCATTGGCTTCACCCAAGTCTTCCCAAGGGTTCTACTTGGCACAAACATTAATTAAAACATAAAACCACATCTAACCAAAGGCTATATGAATTATTTATTACTAAACAGGAGCAAAAGCAAAGAACAAAAATAAAATTGGGTTGCCTCCCAACAAGCGCTATCCTTTAACGCCCCTAGCTCGGCATAAAAACAAGAATAGATCTAGGTATTGCCATCTTTGGTACGCAATCCATAAGTTGCTCTCATAATAGATTCACAAGGCAATTTAATTTTCTTCCAACTAAATTGTTCCATGCCCTTCCTTAACGGAAATTGGAATCTAATGTTTCCTTCTTTCATATCAATAATTGCACCAATCGTTCTAAGGAAAGGTCTACCAAGAATAATAGGACATGTAGGATTGCAATCTATATCAAGAACAATGAAATCTACGGGCACATAATTCCTATTTGCAACAATAATAACATCATTAATCCTTCCCATTGGTTTCTTAATGGTGGAATCCGCAAGACGCAAATTTAAAGAACAATCATCAAATTCACGGAAACCTAGCACATCACAGAAAGTTTTTGGAATCGTGGAAACAATAGCACCCAAATCACACAAATCATAACATTGATAATCTTTAATATTAATCTTAATAGAAGGTTCCCACTCATCATAAAGTTTTCTAGGGATTGAAACTTCTAGTTCAAGCTTTTCTTCAAAAGATTGCATCATAGCATCAACGATATGATTAGTAAAAGCTTTGTTTTGATTATAAGCATGAGGAGAATTTAACACGGATTGCAACAAGGAAACACAATATATCAAAGAGCAATTATCATAATTAAATTCCTTGAAATCCAAAATAGTGGGTTCATTGCTACTTAAAGTTTTCACCTCTTCAATCCCACTTTTCTCAATTTTTGCATCTAGATCTAAAAACTCCGAATAATTGGGACGCCTTTTAACTAAAGTTGACTCATATCGAGTGCCATCTTTACCAAGATTCATATTGGAAAACAAAGATTTAATAGGAGTCACATCAATCACTTTCACATCTTCATCATTATTATTTAGAGCCTTCAGTTTAGCGGCCATCTTATTTACTAAGGTGGCTTGTTTATCAGAAATTTGGCCTACTAAATTTTCAAGAGAAGCAAACTGAGATTTCAAACCATAAAATTCCTTAGACATATCATCGAGCTCTTTATTCATGTATTCCATAAAAAAAATTGTTCATTAAGGTCGTTCCTGAAGAAATTATTATGCTCAAATTGTAGAGGCATAAAGCTTCTAACGTTGTTTTCAATTTGTTCCAACCTCCTAAGATGGGGATCAATGCTTTTTGGCAAAACCATCAAAGCAACTAGGCACACCAACACGCAAGCACACAAGAAGCAAGCGAAAAGAGACGGACGGAAGAGGGGCAAAGAAAAGGAAAAGGTTTTCAAAAATCATTTTAGAAGTTGGGGAGAGGAAAACGAGAGGCGAATGGCAAATAATGTAATGCAAGGGAGAAGAGTTCATGATGGGTACTTGGTATGGCTTGACTTGGCGTAGATCTCCCCCGACAATGATGCCAGAAATCCTTCTTGCTACCTCTTGAGCTTGCGTTGGTTTTCCCTTGAAGAGGAAAGGGTGATGCAACAAAGTAGCGTAAGTATTTCCCTCTGTTTTGCGAACCAAGGTATCAATCCAGTAGGAGACGACGCACAAGTCACCGAATACTTGTAGACTCCCCTGGACTGCTTCCCATGTCGCGTGTAAGCTGAGCTAAAAACCCTATCCTCCGAAGAGGACTTTCCCTAGGTATTGTAATTTTACCTTTGAGGCGTCGCTCTATTTGCAGAAACGACGGCCGGAGCGAGGGGCCGAGCCCCTGGGGACTCGTCAACCACGGGCGTCCGGATCGGGCCGGCTCAAGAGGAAGACGGTGAGGGCTGACACACCGCTGCAGAGGTAAAGTCATAGCCTGTCCTGCCGTCATAGAATTTGAAATATGACAGCGCCCTTTGTGTCTGGCAGGAAGAGGAATAACCGGGCTATATACGGAAACCCCACCAACCACGCCTCCTCCAGCCGGGTTCCAGAACCGGCTTCGGGGGCGGAGGCGGATACGGGGCCAGCACCGCATAGCTTCCCGACGGAGGGTACGGATATGTGTTCGGCCATGAACTCCGAAGTGGAGAGCGCCATGGACCACCGGCACCGGAAGGCCGTGCTCCGGCACAACATCTTTTCTGAAGAGGCTTTTAATGCCATCAATTCGGCGGACGCATATGTCCGAGCCACTCGAGGCGGGCTTGCCCAAGCGACAAGCCAGTATACCAAAGACATACGGGTAAGAGATTTTGATAAGTATGCCTAGCAGTAGCCCCTGAGACTTAGAATAGTTGGGACAACTGTTTGAAGGATCAATATATCTGCAGGTCCTTGTGGACAAGAATGAACAATTGGCGTGGGAGCTGGAGGCCTGCAAGGCCCAATTATCTGATGTTGTAGCCAAGTTAGAGGGATCCCGAAAGGCCCCTGCCGGTAATATTTGTCTCCATTATACACAGATGTGCTAGTTAGTAGATGGCCGGTGTGGTTAGTCTAACAGTAAGTTCTGTAGACAATCCTGGAGTGAATCCGGATGGCTCAGTGGGTGACGACTCGCATCTCCAACGGCAACTAAAGGCTGGCGAGCGCATCCTTATGCAGGTGACGCAAGAGAAGAACAAGCTTCATGATGCCAATATTCGTCTGGACGTGGAATTAAAGGATGTCCGCGCACAACTGGCAGACTCCGCGAAGGAGAACAAAAACTTCGTCGCGGTATTTATGGTAAGAACACAAGCGAACTGTTTGATAGTTCGGCGAGGAGGTTTATTAAAAAGATTTTTCCTTGAAGGAATGTTAACGGGTCGCCCTGAAGAGGAGATGCCCTCATCTGCAGGTGATTTGCTGTAAGAACTATCGTAGATGCATGAGCATGCCCGGCAGGTGATGCACGGCGTTGCTCAGGCCTTGTGGCCATCAAGCCTACTGCCGAATGGCATGGGAGAGCTTGCGGACCTGCTCCAAGGAGCCCGGCGACGCTTCCGTCTGTGGAAGATATCAGCCTGCCGGCAAGGAGCAAGAGAAGCGTAACCATATGGCCGAAGTGGGACCGGCGGGGCCCGATGGGCAAGAAATTCCCGTGAGCCTGGTGTATGACCAGGTAGCATTAGCTGCTAAGTATTCTCAGCAGGATTGTAGGCTAGATAACCTGTTAGATGGTATAGAGGAGGAATATAGTCATTCTTAGTGACTGTGTAAATTGATTGGCATAAGTAGCCTCTAGCCGGATTGAAATCATTTGTCATGGCGGACTTTTTCGCTTCAGCCCCCGGACCCTATAGTCCGGGGTGTGTCCGAATACCCGCTCGGTTATGCGAAAATCGGGGCATGCTTGGAGACCAGGCATAGGGGTCATAGGTGCTTGAACAGACAAGTACCCAACTAGTTATGTTATATTGCATGGATAGCAAGAAACATCTTCTAGAGAGAATAGTTCCGTTAGGGGTTCCTTTCCCTAGGTATCCATGTGTCGATGCACATGTCCGGACTACGCGCGATGGCGCAGGATACAAAGCTTCTAGGGTTCTTTGTTGTAACCAACGAATACATCCTTTGTTCACCGGTCGAATATTCTCTTAAGGAAACTAGCTTCCGGCTTCACCCAGTCTGAGGTACACATCCGGCTCAACCGGCAGTAACAATCACAGAGGTGCTCCCCTTATGCCCTAGCCGAATTAACGGGAACGTTGGGCATAAACACAAGAGCCAGGCAACCCAGCTTGGCCACATCTTAAGTCATATCGATGCATATAATGGTGAAGAACAGGCACATATGGAGAAAGAACGCATATGTGATGGGCAAAAAGCCATTAATGTAATTATGTCTAGCTTCCGAAAAGGAAGCCCCCAGATACAGCTTGCACACATGGTACGGCCGGGATAATCCGGGAATCCGCACTATATTAAATACTTTGTACGAATGGAAAGAGGGTCGAGAAAGGAGAGAAACAGTGGTGGAGCAAAATTTAAAAAGGAGGGGTGAGGAGACGAACACTGCGTTCGGCGTTAGGCGTAGAATCTCCGGAGTCTAGACGCGTTCCATGGGTTCGGCTCGAGTCTGTTGTTAGATGTATTACATAGGCGGTACGCTCCTCCAGTGAGAACTTTGTCGATGACGAAGGGACCTTCCCATCTGGGTTTGAGTTTGTCCTTCTTCTTCTCCGGTTTGCGTAGAACGAGCTCGCCAATATTGGAAGTTTTGGCCCGCACTTCTCTGCTTTGATATCGTCGAGCCTGCTACTGATAGAATGCGGAACGGGCTTTTGCGACATCGCGCTCCTCCTCTAGGGCATCCAAGTTATCCTGTCGATCTAACTCGGCTTCCTTCTCTTCATACATGCGTACGCGTGGCGAATCATGTATTATATCGCAGGTTAGTACCGCTTCCGCACCGTACACCATAAAAAATGGTATGTATCCGGTGGTTCGATTCGGTGTGGTCCGCAGCCCCCAGAGTATGGAGTCAAGCTCCTCTACCCAGTGCGTATCTAATTCTGTTAAAGATCGCACTAATCTGGGTTTTATGCCGCTCATGATAAGACCATTTGCCCGTTCGACCTGGCTGTTCGTTTGCGGGTGGTAGACGGAAGCGTAGTCGAGCTTAATGCCCACTTTGCTGCACCAAGTTTTCGCTTCATCGGCTGTGAAATTTGAGCCATTATCAGTGATGATGCTATGGGGGACACTGTACCGGTGTACAACCCCGGATATGAAGTCTATTACTGGTCCGGATTCGGCCGTTTTAACTGGTTTGGCTTCGATCCATTTGGTGAATTTGTCCACCATGACCAATAGGTATTTTTTCTTATGGCATTCCCCTTTAAGGGGTCCGACCATATCCAGACCCCAGACCGCGAAGGGCCAAGTTATGTGGATTGTTTGGAGAGCGGTAGGGGGCATGTGACTCTGATTGGCGAAGAGCTGGCAGCCGATGAAATGTTGGACAAGGTCCTGTGCGTCTGCTCGGGCCGTCGGCCAATAGAAGCCTGTACGGAAGGCTTTGCTGACTAGCGCTTGAGCTGCGGCGTGGTGTCCGCCCAGTCCGGCGTGAATTTCAGCCAAGAGTTGCCGCCCTTCCTCTTCGGAGATGCACCTTTGGAGCACTCCGGTCGCGCTTTTCTTGTAGAGTTCCCCTTCGTGGACCTTGTAAGCTTTAGAACGCCGGACTATGCAGCGTGCTTCATTTTGGTCTTCGGGGAGCTCCTACCTATTTAGGTAGGCCAATAACGGCTCGGTCCACGGGGCGATTACGGCCATTATTTCGTGGGCCGAAGGTGTTTTTTCGGTGGCAGAGCCTCTGATTGTGTCGGATGGTTCGTAATCTGGGGGTATATTTGGATCCGTGCTGGTGTTGCCGGACTCCCCTTCCCATACTACAGATGGCTTGAACAGCCTTTCCAGGAATATATTAGGTGGGATAGTGTTGCGTTTGCGCTGATGCGGGCAAGGACGTCCGCTGCTTGATTGTTTTCTCGAGCCACATGGTGGAATTCGAGCCCCTCGAACCAAGCTGACATTTTGAGGACGGCATTACGATAGGCCGCCATTTTCGGATCCTTGGCATCAAAGTCTCCGTTTATTTGAGATATTGCGAGGTTCGAATCCCCGCGCACTTCCAGGCGTTGGATGCCCATAGAGACTGCCATCCGAAGACCATGTAATAGGGCCTCATATTCGGCCGCATTGTTGGAGTCTGTGTATAATATTTGTAGGACATACTGGACCGTGTCCCCGGTGGGAGATGTCAGGACTACCCCTGCTCCCAGTCCGGCTAGCATTTTGGAGCCGTCAAAGTGCATGATCCCGTTGGAGTACGCGCCGTACTCTTTAGGGAGTTCAGCTTCTGTCCATTCGGCGAAAAAGTCAGCCAATACTTGTGACTTAATGGCCCGCCGCGGTTTGTATGTTATGTCGAACGGCAGGAGCTCGATAGCCCATTTAGCAATCCGTCCCGTAGCATCGCGGTTATTAATTATGTCGTTGAGTGGTACTTCGAAGGCGACGGTAATCGAACACTCTTGAAAGTAGTGTCTTAGCTTCCGAGATGCCATGAAGACTACGTATGCTATTTTTTGATAGTGCGGGTATCGGGATTTACATGGGGTGAGGACCGTTGATACGTAGTAAACCGGCTTTTGAAGTGGGAATTTGTACCCGTCCACCTCTCGTTCGACGACGAGCACTGTGCTTACCACTTGATGTGTTGCAGCTATGTATAGTAGCATAGGTTCGCCGATGTATGGCGCTGTTAGGACCGGATTACTAGCCAATAAGGTCTTTATCTCATCGAGTCCGGCCGTGGCAGCATCCGTCCATGCAAAGTGTTTGGTGCGCCGAAGGAGGTGGTAAAGAGGCAACGCCTTTTCTCCTAGCCTGGATATAAAGCGGCTCAAAGCGGCCACGCATCCCGCTAGCTTCTGGATGTGCTTGAGGTCTATTGGTATGGCCAACTATGACAGGGCTCGGATTTTTGCTGGATTCGCTTCTATTCCTCTATTGGAAAAAAAATGAAACCCAGGAGCTTCTCCGAAGGGACACCGAAAACACATTTTTCCGGATTCAACTTGATGTCGTATGTCCGGAGGTTATCGAATGTGAGCCTCAAGTCATCTATTAGGGTTTCGACGTGTCTGGTTTTTATGACAACGTCGTCCACATATGCTTCCACTGTTTTGCCGATTTGTTTCTCCAGGCATGTTTGGATCATGAGTTGATAGGTTGCGCCGGCATTCTTGAGCCCGAAGGGCATAGTGTTGAAGCAAAAAGGGCCATATGGTGTTATAAAAGTTGTTGCAGCTTGGTCAGACTCTGCCATCTTTATTTGATGGTATCTAGAGTATGCGCGAGAAAACACAGCGAGTCGTGTCCAGCTGTGGCATCGATGATTTGAGCGATGCGAGGGAGGGGAAAGGGATCCTTGGGGCAAGTCTTGTTGAGGTCTTTGAAGTCGACGCATAGGCGCCAGGGTTTGTCCTTTTTTGGCACCATTACCAAATTCGCCAGCCAATCCGGATGTTTAATATCTTTGATGAATCCGGCCTCGAGCAGTTTGGCTAGCTCTTCCCCCATGGCTTGCCGTTTGGGTTCTGAAAACCGCCTTAGGGTCTGTTTGACCGGTTTGTATCCCTTTAGTATATTGAGGCTGTGTTCGGCCAGCCGGCGTGGGATGCCTGGGATGTCTGAAGTTGCCAGGAAAAAATGTCCCAATTCTCGCGTAAGAAATCTCGCAGTGCGGCGTCCATCACGGAGCTCAATTGTATTCCGATGGATGCTGTCTTCATGGGGTATGTTGGGTGGACCTGGAATTTGACTATCTCATATGCAGGTTTAAATGAGGTGGACTTGGGTCGTTCGTCGAGTATCACGTCGTCCCTGTCCACGGTGGCCCGCAGAGTTGTTAACTCTTCGGCTGCTAGGGCTTCAGATAATGCTTCCAGGGCTAGTGCTGCGGTTTTGTTTTCGGCGCGGAGTGTGACGTCCGAATCACTAGCTAGAGTGATGATTCCGTTGGGCCGGGCATTTTAAGCTTCATGTACCCGTAATGGGGTACAGCTTGAAAGCTTGTAAACGCGTCCCGCCCTAGAAGGGCGTGGTATCCGCTACTAAAAGGAGCCACTTGGAATGTGATTTCTTCGGACCTATAATTCTCCGGGGTGCCGAATACCACATCGAGTGTGATTTTTCCCGCGCACCGTGCTTCCCGAGTAGGGATGATTCCCTAAAGGTTGTGCCGCTTTGCTCAATGCGGCCTTTATCAATCTCCATTTTGTTGAGTGTTTCTTCATAGATCAGGTTTAACCCGCTTCCGCCGTCCATGAGTACTTTGGTCAGTCGGAAGCCGTCCACGATTGGGCTAAGGACCAGAGCGGCTTGTGCCCGGACAGTCTGGAACCGAGCTTCGTCATTGGCATTGAAAGTTATAGCCGTGTCGTTCCAGGGGTTTATCTTTGCCACATGGCAAATTTCCGCAGAGCTTCGGTGAGCCCGCTTGCGCCTGTTGTTCGAGGCGAAAGTCTCGAAGACTGTTAGTACCGTATTGTGTCCGCGAGCGGGATATTGTTCCGCTTTATGGCCTGCAAGAAGATCCTCGCCACTTTTTGCCACCTTCTGGAGTATCCAACACGCCCTAAGGCTATGAGTTGGCATTGTATCCAGCGTACCGTGGAGCTTACATGGCCCGTCGAGCCATTCTTCCAATACGGATCCCTGCCCTGGGGTGAGCTTCAGTTTCTTGGGGATTGGATCGGACGTCATACGAGAGTTCGTCCGTTTGGCCCGGACAGAGGTGTTGGTGAGGACGGTACTATCCCAAAATTCTATTTGGGTCTTCCAAGCGCTCTCCATCGCACAGTACTTACGTACTATGATTGCCAAGTCCGCGAAACGTATTATTTTGTGGCGGCTTATAGCATTGAGGAGTCCTTCGTCCGTGCAGTTTTTGCATAAGAGTGAGACCATGTTCTCCTCGCGGCAGTCATTAACCTTGTTAAGCGCAAGGAGGAATCTGGCCCAGTAATGATGTACCGTCTCCTGGGGCTCTTGCCTGATGCGGGAGAGACAGTTTAAGTCCAAATAAGTATTGTTAGAAGAATCCGGATTATGATCCGATCTAACGCCCAGGGGCGCGGGCGGTTCCGAGCCCAACAGCTCGGAATCCGGGATGCTACCCGATTCCTTCGGCCCAATGCCCGATCCTAAGTCCGGGACCTGGGGTAGGTTGTCCTCTGAGCAAATTTTCGGCTCAAGGAGTTTGGCAATCCGAACATAATTCATCCTCAAAGCTGGGGGACGATCCGCGTGTGGTTCTTCCACAATCGCTATCTCATGGGTGGCCGGCGGGGATCAGATGTCCCTTCGGTCGGGTTTAAGCCCAATCCGGTCGTAGTTCGTAGCGACTCCCGGAGTGGCGATGCGATCCAAGAGTTCATTAAAGGAGGAGAGCTAAATTGGATCCATCTGTTCGGCAAGTTCCAAACTGTCCCGAAGGTTATGATTGATGACCCGAGAGGCCATCGTCGGCTCTGTTGCCGACGGGGCGGCCATGATAAAGCCGCCGAGCCGGAGCGTCTGGCCTACAGCCAGAGCTCCCTCAGAAGTAATGTCGTCCTTGAAGGCGAGTCGGGCCATCAAGCCTTACGGCTACGTCACATAGGAACTCTCAATGAAAGCACCAATGTCGGTGTCAAAACCGGCGGATCTCGGGTAGGGGGTCCCGATCTGTGCGTCAAGGCTGATGGTAACAAGAAGTAAGGGACATAGATGTTTACCCAGGTTTGGGCCCTCTCCGTGGAGGTAAAACCCTACTTCCTGCTTGATTAATATTGATGATATGGGTAGTACAAGAGTAGATCTACCACAAGATCGTAGAGGCTAAACCCTAGGAGCTAGCCTATGATGGTATGAATGTAATTGTGATTGGCCTTCTAAGGACCGACCTCTCCGGTTTATATAGACACCGGAGAGGGCTAGGGTTTACATGGAGTCGGTTACAAGGAAGGAAATATAATATCTGGATCGCTAAGCTTGCCTTCCACGCCAAGGAAAGTCCCATCCGGACACGGGCCGAAGTCTTGAGTCTGGTATCTTCACGCTTCAATAGCCCAGACGTTGTACATAGTCCAGCTGTCCGGATACCCCCTAATCCAGGACTCCCTCAGCGGGTTACATATAGAGTCCAACTCGGACTTAAGACATAACCTATTTTGACGTCTTATCATGGGCTTCTTAACTTCTTGGGCTTCTTACAATCTGGCTTACAATCTGACTTACGGTCTGGCTTACGATCTGACTTACCATCTGGCTTACCGTCTGGTTTAACATCTGCCGGCTTAACTGTCCGGCTTATATGACTGTGTCCGCTGGGTTACATGACTGTGTCTGCCGGGTTACATGACTATGTCTGCCGGGTTATATGACTGTGTCTGCCGGCTTACAACGCTTAATTGTTTCCGCCGGCTTATAGTCTGCCGGGTCACCAATGAAACATCAAGTCCCAGTCGGGTCATATCACCGGCCGGGTCATCCCGCGGGGTATATCCCCGACATTAGCCCCTAGTTTAATTTGGATTTATCCATGTTAAACTGATCCTGATCATCCTTAACTCCTTGTTATTTTCTTCTTCAAAAATCCGGGTCAATAAACCAACTTCATAATCAATTTGCTGACGTTGGTTTCTCACAGAGAAAGATTGAAGAATAACTCATTTGACTCAGCTCCCGATGCTTAAAAATATTGGTCTTGAAATACTCATGTGACCTTCAACCGGCTTAAAGATGAAAAAACTTGCCGGGTTTATAAATAGATGATGCCAAGTCATAATTGTTGCCGATGCCGGGTCAAAACTGAGAATTTTGAAGATTTCTCTCCCTCATATCCATATTACCTGTAGCCCCAAGTCTTGAGCGGAACAAAGTAATGACTTAAGACTTGCTTCAACAAAAGAATTATCACTTTGAAGAAATCCATGTTGTTTATCTCAATCAGTAGTCAAAACTGAGTATTCCACATATGTAGCCCCCAAGTGCCGGGTTGTCATGCTTGCAATAACCTGGGACTTGAAATTGCTTTATGCTCATAAAAACTTCAACCAGTGTAGCCCCCAAGGGCTGGGTCATTATGCAATAATGAGCAGGGACTTTATATATGCTTCATTGAAAATAATATCATATGATGTAACCCTCACCATGGGGCTTGAACCCACGTCCATAAGGTTAAAAGCTTTGTGCTTTACCAATTGAGGAGTGGACCCTTCAATATAATAGATTAAAACTTGTGTACCTTGAATTGTTGACTAGAGCAATTGGTAGCCCCCAAGGGCCGGCTCATTACAATGTGATGAGTCGGGTTTTTAATAAGTTGATGAAAAATTGACTTTGCATTAGCCCCCAAGTGTCGTGGTGCATGCTTGCAGCGATATGAGACTTGCACATTTGATGTAAACTCAACTTGAATAATGTAGCCCCCAAGTGCCGGGTCGTAAGCCTGCAGCGACTCGGGACTATTCCTTCCATTGTAGAATAATCATATCCATTGATAAAATAATAGCCATTTGCGCTTTAAAGCGACTTTGAAAACCTCAATCATAATACTGGTTATTGATAACCATAATAAAAATCCAGCCGTGTTGGCTATTAAATATTTGAATAAATCTGATTTGGAAAACGGTTCCTGTGATATTGAATCATACTGCCAGTTTAGGATAAGTAAGGGTGATAACCCAATCTTTAGAAGCCAAAAACTTCCAAATGTTTATGATTGTCATATATGGCGATTTATCATCCATAGTCAAGCCGGGTTAAATAGAAACCACTCATATACACTTTAGATATGATCAAAAAAGCTTCAAGTAAGATCCAAAAATTGTTTGCAAAAAGGAACTTCAAAAATTTTGAGGCTTATGATTCGAATACGATCAGAAAACCATTCCAAAGGGGTTAAGCTAAGATTGGAATACGATCGTATAGCCCCAATGGCTTTGGCGTTGCCGATCAAGAGGGTACCGACAGCTATGTTCTCTTTGGTTCGAATACGACCTATGTTTGAACAGGAAGCCCCCAAATGACCTTGAGAGTTGTTTAACGATGCTGATTCGAATACGATCCACGTCGGACCCAAAAGAGGTTAATCTATGATTCGGGTATGATCAAGAAGCCCCCTAGTGAGTTTGGCAGTGTGCTGATCAAAAGGGTTTCGACAGCTATATTCTCTTTGGTTCGAATACGACCTATGTTTGAACAAGAAGCCCCCTAGTGACATATAAGTTTTGGCATTGTGTCGATCAAGAGGGTACCGACAACTATGCTCGATGAGCAGGAAGCCCCCAAGTGATCATAATAAAATAAGCCGTAAGGCAGGATACCCATGTTTGAACCGCACATCATGGCAGCAAGCTCTTTTTGGCACCCTTTAATCTTTCTGAGAAACTCGAACTTGCGAGAGATTAATTCTTTTTGAACCGGAACTTTAAACCGGATTTGAAAGCTTCAAAAACTTTGTGAGAGATAAATTTGCCTTGAACCGGTTTTGAGAGCTTCAAAGCTTTGTGGTAAATAAACTTCCCTTGAACCGGTTTTTAAACCGGATATTAAGAGCTTCAGTGCTTTGTGGTAGAAAGATGTCTCATGAGCCGGATTTTTAAACCGGAAGCATCATTGTGAGCCGGAATTTTTCTGATGGCCTTTTAAATTTTCATCGATAGAGCAGTAATCTCCGGGGCCGGGTTACTTTTCCCTCCAATGACCCGGAGTTCTTGAATGCATTGAAACCGGCCAATTCTACCGAGTCATGCCATTGTAGCCCCTGAGTCTCAAGACGACTTGTGAAGTTGGCTTGAGACTCTCCAAGCAAGGGCCATAGCTTGATGGCCTCTTTTGTAATGATGAATTGTTCTGCATAGGAAATTTGCACAAACGAGAGTAATTTTTCTCAAATGAATCAATATGTACTTAAAAAGCTGATAAGGTACATATCACCTGGTATTTTCGTCGGGTGATATGGATGCTGGTAATGGATAACGTTTGGATATAGTCCAACGCAGATGTATGTTGTGATCTGATGTAGTACTGCTCCGTATATGTCTTAGTATACAGACTGAAATATCAGATTTGAAGTCTGTGCAATCTTTAATATTCAAAACTTAGCACTTGATCACGTGGTCTTCCAAACTTGATTTACTGCTTGGTCCATGTGATGTTGTTATCCACTCAGGTTGAATCCTTCAACAAATGCATGGGTTTTGCCTTGGAAGTTGACCCGCCTGTGGCTGACGATCATACAACATGAACCCGTGCGGGTCTTGCTTATGCTAGCTGTGGCTCTTTGCAGGAACAGACCATAGTAGGGCGCGGACGGTACATTGATAGCTGACAGCATTTTGGGTGCGTGCCTGTTCTGATGCCTGAATTGACCAGCAAAGCACGTACTCCCTCCGTTTTGACTTATTAAGAAATACACATAACACCTGCAGTCTCTGACTCGATTTGGGGCGAGTTGAGGCCGGCGGAAAGGCCTGGCGTCCCGCAGCAGAGTCTATACCAGGTCAAAATCACAGGCAGAGGTGAGGTGTGAGCTTTACCGGTGCCGCGAAGGGAGCTGGCGTGACACAGGAAGACAAATGCGGAGGAAACTCGGATGCGTAAGGGTAATGCCAGCAGAGGCAGCATGCCGTCTTGCAAGTTCAGTGAGGTACAGCCACGGCGACTTGGCGGCCGATAGAAGTTGCGCGGCAGGTTGGTGAGGCGGTAGCGGAGGCTCAAGGCCGCGGTGGCTCAACCGTAGGGGTGAGATGGCAGTGTGCAGCAGTAGTTGGTCAGAGCCATGAGCAGAGAAGAGAGCTCGAGCGGTGCTCAAGGCAGAACGGAGGCCTCAGGCGCTCGGGGCACTAGCAAGCTCAGGGCGTAATAGCGACTCAGGTAGGCGGACGATAGCTCCGCTGCGTTTGAGATAGACGGACGGCTGAAGACAGCGAGGGTGACCCGCCACGGTTGCTCTTGCAGAGATGAGGCAGCCCAGGCGGGTGGACCGCAGATGTAGCGGCGGAACGCCAGCGAAGGGAGGTCGACCTGAGGCAGGCAGCTCTGTGGTGACTCAACGCAGAGGCAAAACCCCCGAGGCGCGGGCGGCTCAGGTGGAGATGAACCGGGCGTGAAGGTCGAGGGCCTGCTGGCAGCTCGGAAGAAGTGCAGCCGGCAGCAGATGGCGTGAGTAGACCCAGCGGCGGCTCAATCCAGCCGGTGAAATCCGGCAGCGACTCATGGCCGGTTCTCAGAGCGATTTCAATGAGACAGGCAAGGGGCTGATTCAGGGCCGGCTTGGAAGCAACTTCAACGCACGCTCCGACAGTGAAACGGAGACGATGAGGTAGCAGGCCGGTTCTAGGCACATCGGGGCAGCAGCGGAGCTAACTTGAGGCCCGGGGCGCGGCGGTTCAGATGCGGCCCAACAAAGGCAGAGCAACTCGGCGGAGGCACGGAACAAGCCCATAGTGAATGAGGCGGAAATTGGAGGTTGCCGGGGCGGTATTAAGCGAGGCCACGGGGCGGCTCTCGGACGGCGTGTTGGTAGTAGCTCATGG
Organism: Triticum aestivum; assembly: GCF_018294505.1. NCBI lineage: Eukaryota > Viridiplantae > Streptophyta > Magnoliopsida > Poales > Poaceae > Triticum > Triticum aestivum. The sequence goes on along the minus strand of NC_057813.1, from coordinate 439,185,005 downwards.
CCGGGGTGCGTCGATGGTGAAAACCGGGGCGGAAGAACAGCAGCTGGCAGAGCAGGTCCGGGGTGCCTCAGCGGCGGGTTGGAGCAGCCAGGGCGGCTCAACGGGCCACGGCCAGGACAGAGGCGACCGGCGGAAGTGGCTCGTCCATGGAGGCGTGCCGGTGGAAGTGGCGTGGCGACTGGTCGACAGGGCATGGACGGACAATGCAGCACCACAGATACGTACGATGGCGTGGGGCAGCGCAGGGCGTAGTTCGGGCTACCGGACCATGTATCGACGATGGGTCAAGGCAGGCCCACAGCGGCGGTTTTGACGGCAGTGACCCGGCGCGTAGATGGCTCGGCGGATTTGATGTTTTGACTGTTGCAGCTTTGAAACACGGGACGAGCCGGCGGTAATCCTCGGATAGCAGGGCGAAACTCAACACTGGTGGGGGAATCAGGCCCGCAGCGGCGGATGGTTCATGGTACTGGGCGACTCGACCGAGCTGACCACGGCGGAGGCGGCCGGTGATGACTGACGATTGAGGCAGGTGGCGGCTCAACTTGTAGAAGTAGAAGAAGGGCGGACTTTTTCACTATTCTGACCCTTTCAACAAACTTTGTCACAAAATGAACTCGACGTGAAAGTATTTCACGATCTGACCCTTTTAGCAACGCCACAGCCCGCGGCGTTTCTGCTCAACATAGAAACGCCGAGGTAGCTAGCGTTTCTGACCAAGAAGAAACGCCGAGATAGCTAGCGTTGCGGCCAGGTAAGAAACGCCAAAGGCGCTGGCGTTGCTGCCCATAATTGAAACGCCAAGGAACCATGGCGTTGCTCCCTTAATAAATAAGTGACAATAAAAAGAACTTGCTCCAAACGCCACATACTTTGGCATTTCATACTTGGGAACAAACGCCACACATGCTGGCGTTCCCAGCAACGCCACAAGGGCTGGCGTTTCTACACTGTAACCTAGCTATTTGACCAGGCCAGCAACGCTGGCTAGTTCGGCGTTTTTAAATAGAGCAGAAACGCCACGTCTAGTGGCGTTACCAAAAGGGTTAGATCGTGAAATAGTTTTCGAAGGAGTTCATTTTGTGCCAAGATTTGCTGAGAAGGTCAAAACAGTGAAAAAGCCCAAGAAGGGCGAGTTGCACGGACGGGGCGCACAGTGGCATGAGCCGACAGAGGGCGCAGCAGCCACTGGCTGCGTAATGAACCGGCAGGGATACGGCAAGAAGCGGGGTGGTGAACGGTCCGAAATCTAGCGGTTCATGCGGAGGAGACTTGGAGTCGGAGTTACGAGGCCCGGTCGTTTTTGGTATTACTGTGGTGGTTGTGGCTGGCTCGAGCAGATGAGGCGCAGGAAGGTTGGCGAGGCCGAGCTCGGGACGATTTAGAAACCTGAGGCCGCACGTGTCACCGGCGGCAGCGGGGGCCAGCCACCAACTGGACCCAAGGTCAAGAATGGGGCGGGTCAACGGAGGAGCCCGAGCCTGAGGATAATCTCCTTCGAGTTGTGGAACGATACGTTGATCCACCTCACATACCTTTAATCATTAATTTTCTTATTGATCTTCACAAATAGTGTCCGGTCCGTAATCTCATCCGATGCCTTGATTGGGACTTGGCTTTGCACGATTTGCTTTCATCAGACTCGGCTAACCAACGCCGATGCTGAATGAAACGAGTGACTCTAACCATATTGATTGAGTTGCCGATCAAGATTTGACCTGCTGGGGAAAACATGCCATAACAGAAAATGATGGTGTTGGCGATTTATGACTTGATTGCTTGCTCAGACAAATGGTAGTTGACTTTTCTTGAAATCTCACGGATAGTAAAATCTTCATCCGAAAAATTGCAAACTCCTCGATCACAAGGGAAATCCTTCCAAGAACTCAACACCACCGTGCGCAGGCCCCACGGTGGGTGCCAACTGTCGTGGAATTGTCACGGCAGATGTCCTTAGTGTGAGGACTTAGTTGTGAGGCCAACTCATCTATGTGGTAGCTTGAGAGGGGTTGAGCGGAATCGAAAGACGCAACACACAAGACAAAGATTTAGACAGCTTCGGGCCCCGGGAAACATCATCCGGTAACAACCCTACATGCTGTTTGTGGCTAGGTCTCATTATCATCACAAGGGAGTCGCCGTAAACCGGCTCTCCTCTAATTGTGTCTAGCCCTAGAGATTGTTGTTTGCTTGTCCCTCTTTGGGGAGCCCTGCCCCTCCTTATAGAAGTTGAAGGGGCGGGTTACATGTAGAGCCCTGCCCCTCTTTATACAACACTTAACTGTTCCCGCCGGCTTATAGTCTGCCGGATCACCAATGAAACATCAAGTCCCAGCCGGGTCATATCTCCGGCCGGGTCATACAGTGGGGTATATCCCCGACAGCGTCCGTCCTGCATACCCCCGGTCACGATACTTCTTTGCGATAATTTCTTTGTGCAGTGCCACGAAAGGATCTACCTTGTGTTGTGTTGTAGCACTACCAAGTTTGCTCTGTCAAAGTCGCTGCATCGATCTGAGTATGCCACGTGCAGTTCCCTGTGACCGTTGTAGTAACCTTCTACTTTGAGCCTCCCATCGTGCTTGTTAACGGGCAAACCAATACTAACACCAGGCGGCTGGTCTGCGCCATATAGAAAATTCTCGTAGAAAGAGATGCACTCTTGTGTCACATAGCCCTGGACGATGCTCCCATCTAGATAGGACATGTTACGAAAGAATCCTTTGATGATCACGTTCATCCTCTCAAACGGCATCATGTTGTGCAGGAATGACGGCCCCAGGTCTATTATGTCATCCACAATATGGACACACAGATGCACCATCACGTCAAAGAACGCGGGCGGGAAGTACATCTCAAGCTCATTCAGTATCACAACAATCTTTCCTTGTAGCCTTCGGAGCTGCTTCACACTGATCGACTTATGAGAGATGACATTGAAAAAGTTGCAGAGACCAATAAGCGTGTCACGAACGTGCTTGTCCATTATCCTCTAAGGACAACAGGTAGTATCTGCGTCATCATCACATGAAAGTCATGGGACTTCATCCCGCTGAACCTTTTCTTGTCTGTGTCTAGACATCTGCTTATCTTGCCACAGTAACCGGAACTAACTTTGACTCCAGTAAGGCACTTAAAGAATAGATCGATCTCAGCCTGACTTAGGGTGAACCAAGAAGGGGGGCAATAATCCTCTTTCTTTATTTTCTTGCCCTTCTTCTCCCGTTCCTCTGTCTCCGTCTCTGTCTCATCTGACTTTTTACGGGGCGGCATGTGCAGATCTTCCCTGATATTCAAATCTTGCAAGTCTTTTCTTGCCTTCGGCCCATCCTTGGTCTTATCCGGCATGTTCATCAGTGTCGTGAGCAAGCTCTCAAGGACATTCTTACAGATATGCATTTCATCAAGGCAATGAGGTGTATCGAGTTTGTGCCAGTACTCCAAGTCCCAGAACATAGACCTCGTCTTCCATACCTTCAGGAGCAGCTCCGGCGCCTTTTTCATCGTCTTTCCCGGAGTGGGGCACTCCTTCCGGTTTTTCAACGGCTCATCGATTTCGGCGCCGCACCGCTTACGTGGAGGTCCTCGATGCTTAGCATGACCATTTAATAGATCTCCATGGTTTCTCCACGGATCGCCCTGTTCGAGCCATCTTCGATGCCCCATGTACACGATTTTCCCTGACCCGCCATCTTTCCTTGACGTTAGCTACTGAGACGTCGTATCATCCATGCACCGCATGCATCTGCAATATCCATGGCACACCTGGCCTGCGACATATCCGTAACCGAGATAGTCGTGCACCGTCGTGATCAGCGCGGCTCTCATGTAGAAATACTCGCTTTTGCTGGCGTCCCATGTCTTGGCCATTGTTTTCCATAACGTGTCTAACTCCTCTTGAAGTAGCCCCAGATACAAATTAATATTATTTCCTGGTTGTTTCGGCCCTTGAATCAACATGCTCATGTGAATTAATTATCGCACTCGAGTGTCCATCATCACCCTTCTGTGTAACTTTGACCTCATCACCCACGGGTAAACTTACGACCGAAGTCATTCCACACACTTCATTTTTACAAAGCTTTTTGCCAATTAACGCCCACGATTTGTCCCTCTTCTAGCCGACACGTGGAAAACCAAGCCGGGCGGGAAGCTTGCGCGGTAAACTGCGTGGTAGTGCGGGAGCAGGCTCACCTACGATACATTTCGCGCCTCTTCGAGCCCACGCATGGTCAAACTGCGGTGCGGTGTTGTCAAGCATGCTCTGGAATCCTCACTGCGGTGCGGTGTTGTCAAGCGTGCACTGGAATCCTCCGCTATGAACGCCATGACAAGACGTGACAATCAAGTCGGTTGGCCCCCATTTGTTATAGCGGCTATTTAACCCTTGTGTCTCTTCAACCTTTCAATCGCACCCCACCATTGCAAGAAGCACACCCACCATGACAAATTCTTAGAGAGAATCATGCGCGGCTCCAATGGCGCTCCGAGCGGCTGCCGACGACGAGCAGTCGTTTGCCATCCATGCCGTGGTGGACACCCACCGAAGGTTCGAGGAGCTTTCGGTGGTGTACACCAACCACCCGGTATGGGTGGAGCACTCCATCTACATCATGCAGTTGTTTCTTGCCGACGAGAAGTACAAGGTGGTCGGGTTCGACATCAAGCACACTCGCGCTCATGCAGGGTCTCATCCCAAGGTCGTTATTTCCTAGATGTGCGTGGGCCACCATGTCCTCGTCTACCACTACTGCCTGGCCACAAGGCCTTGCCAGCATTTCGCCAGGTTTGTCAACAGCCCCCACTACATGTTTGCTATGGTCGACATCACCAACGATGTAGGTGCTCAAGAATTCGGGCATCGCCTGCCAGAATCTTGTCGACATCCAGGGCCAATACAAGATCTGGGGCAGCAAGGAGCATGAGAAGGACTCACTTGTTCATCTTGCCAAGGCCATCATCGACCCCTACTATAGAGACATGAAGGATTCCTGCAACAATGACAAGCATGCCTGGCACTCGGCCTAGATGAAGAAACTCGACAAAGATCACGTCGTGTACGCAGCCAAGGAGGCGTACACGTGCTACGACATGTACAGGCGGAAGGAAGTGCCTCCTTCCCCAAAACAGCGAGGGATCCAGCCGAAAGCAGAGCAATGGCAAGCGTCGTCGCAACAAGAAGTAGATGATTAGATCCTCGTTTCTCCTAGTTTAGTACGCATGTAATTGCTTACTTTGGTGTGTGAAAATGTTATCTGTGTAGTCACTTGTCTAATTGTATGCTTAATTTGGTTATGTAATGCTGTCTTTTTAAGTATATTTGTTGATGCTCTGTAGAGAGAACAAATCACATCGCACACGGACTAAACAAGGGAACGTGTCGGTGATGATTTCATAAATCACTGACGATTGTATACCAGCAATCGTTTGCTCACAACACACACGGCTTATAAACATGAATCATCTATGTTGTTATTGGTCTTCCCACACATTTCTGATTACAGACCTATTTGCCGCGTATCACACACATCTTGTTAAGTTGAACCATTTCTATTCTCTTGGCTCAACGAAAATAGTTCATCCGAGTGAACTGTATATCGTATATCGCACACACCTTCATCTGGCTGCCCATTTTTGTTGTTCCGCCTCATCACGAATAGTTCATCCGAGTGAATAGTATGCTATGTATCGCACACGCCTTCATCTGGCTGCCCGCTTCTTTTGTCCCTCCTCATCGCAAATAGTTAATTGAACTGTACCGTATGCCCTGCATCGCACACGGAAACCAAATCTAAAACGTGTTTGATGCATATGTCATCGCAAACATTTTGGCCATTTTTGACGGTTCTCTGACACCACCGTTTGCGATTATTGCATCGCACATAGTTTTTTGAAGGGTCTCTGATCGTAGTGTCGCGCTAGCAGCATCCTGCAGTAGCGACTTAACAATCGTTATCGACACTACTGGGAAAAGTCTTATAGGTGAACAAAAATGAGTGGCGGGCACACTGTATCACCCGTCACTACTAATTTGGAAAGACAGCAACGACAGTTGATAATAAATGGCCATCGCTGCTACATAATAAGTTGTGGCGGCAGAAAACGGTGCCCACTAGAGTTAAGCATTTTCAGATTTGGGCGCGTGTTGAAACCTAACTCTGGCAGGCTAGCAAAACCGACTGCCACTGCTCGGTCGGTCAATGGTGCTGGGCGAGCCTTCCTCACCGCCGCAGCTGAAATTGCGGTACCCTCCAAAAGGGGGTCATCTTAGCAGTGGCGGGTGCTACATATTGCCCGCCACAACTTATCGCTTTTCGGGTGGCGGGAGCTATCCCGCACCTATCACTGTTAAACCCACGTTGCTCGTGGTTCAATTTTCACCCAAAAATTGATTCGGCCCCAAACCGCGATCCCCCCGCTCTGTCTCCTCCCACTTCAAATCTCGCCCCAGTCGCAGCTGCTCCTCGTGGCCGCGCCCCCTCCTCGCACTGCCGCGGGCATGGCCTCCCCCTCCAACACAATAGGAGTTGACTCGTCATCGCCGATGTCGCCGCCGCCACCGCCATCATAGAGCTCTACCCCGGTGGATCGGTGCCCTGCGTCTATGTCAACCTCCCTCGCCAACATCGGAGGCCTCGCGCCACCTTCGAACGTCAAGAGCCTCCCCTCTCTGGTATGCATGGTCAGATTTGTATTTAGGGTAAATACTAGTAGTTTATAAATACATGCAAATGTTTCTTAGTGTTATTTGTCTTTAGGGTAAATAGAGGTGCATTTTGATCAATATTTAGCATGGATTATATTTGAGTAGTGTGTATTAGATCTGTTGTTGTATCGTTTGCTTATAGTCGCAGGTTATGACATGAGTGCCAGTGTTTTTGTGAAACATCGATTAACTTCCATTTCGCCGAATTCCTGGCACTCGCTATGTCCTCTTGTTAGCAAAGGTCATGTCGAATTTTTCTTTAATTTTATGCCTAAGCTCCCTCTAGTGTGTTGGCTTATAGTCGCAGGTTATGACATGAGTGCCAATGTTTTCACGAAACGTTGATTAATTTCCATTTCACTGAATTTATGGCACTCACTATGTCCTCTTGTTAGCAAAGGTCACGTTGAATTTTTCTTTAATTTTGTGCCTAGGATCCATCTAGTGTGTTGGCTTATAGTCACAGGTTATGACATGAGTGCCAATGTTTTCGTGAAACATTGATTACTTTTTGTTTCGCCGAATTTCTGGCACTCACTATGTCCTCTTGTTAGCAAAGGTAATGTCAAAATTTTGGCACTATTTTTTTTGTTTTTTACGCTTTATGACTCATAATTGCCACACTAAATTTTAGCAAACACAACAAATGGATTCCAGAGAAACATCTTCTATGGACCCCTTAGCTCAGCATCGTAAAAAGTACAGAAAGAGAAAGAAGGAATCAGATAATGAACCTACCGCTGCTACCTCTTGAGCTTTGTTGGTTTTCCCTTGAAGAGGAAAGGGTGATGCAGCAAAGTACCATAAGTATTTCCCTCGGTTTTGAGAACCAATGTATCAATCTAGTAGGAGATGATGCACAAGTCACTGAATACCTGCACAAACAATCAAGAACTTGCAACCAATGCGATAAAGGGGTTGTCAATCCCTTCACGGTCACTCGCAAAAGTGAGATCTGATAGAGATAGATAAACGGTAAAGTAAATATTTTTGGTACTTTTGGTTTATAGATTGGAAAGTAAAGATTGCAAAATAGTAGATCGAAAACTAGCAATATGTAAATGAGATTTAATAATATGGAAAAGAGACCCAGGGCCATAGGTTTCACTAGAGGCTTCTCTCGAGATAGCATATATTATGGTGGGTGAACAAATTACTGCCAAGCAATTTATAGAAAAGCGCATAATTATGATGACATCTAAGGCAATGATCATGAACATAGGCATCACGTACGTGTCAAGTAGACTGACTCCTCCCTGCATATACTACTATTACTCCACACATCGGCCGCTATCCAGCATGCATCTAGAGTATTAAGTTCATACAGAACAGAGTAACGCATTAAGCAAGATGACATGTAGAGGAATTAACTCAAGCAATATGATGAAAACCCCATTTTTTATCCTCGATGGCAACAATACAATACGTGCCTTGTTGCCCCTACTATCACTGGGAAAGGACACCGCAAGATTGAACCCAAAGCTAAGCACTTCTCCTATTGCAAGAAAGATCAATCTAGTAGGCGAAACTAAACCGATAATTCGAAGAGACTTGCAAAGATATAAAATCATGCATATAAGAATTCAGAGAAGAACCAAATAATATTCATAGATAATCTTGTTCATAAATCCACAATTCATCGGATCTCAGCAAACACACCGTAAAAGAATATTACATCGAATAGATCTCCAAGAACATCGAGGAGAACTTTGTATTGAGAATCAAAGAGAGAGAAGAATCCATCTAGCTAATAACTATGGACCCGAAGGTGTGTGGTAAACTACTCATGCTTCATCGAAGAGGTAATGGTGTTGATGTAGAAGCCCTCCATGATAGAATCCCCCTCCGGCAGATCGCGGGAAAAGGCCCCAAGATGGGATCTCACGGGTACAAAAGGTTGTGACGGTGGAAAAGTGGTTTCATGGCTCCCCTGACGTTTTTAGGGTATAAGAGTATATAGAGCCGAAAGAACTAGGTTGGTGGTGCTACGAGGGGCCCACGAGGGTTGGGGGCTGATGACCCACAAGTGTAGGGGATCTATCGTAGTCCTTTCGATAAGTAAGAGTGTCGAACCCAACGAGGAGCAGAAGGAAATGATAAGCGGTTTTCAGTAAGGTTTTCTCTGCAAGCACTGAAATTGTAGGTGATATATTGTTTTGTGATAAGATAAATTGTAACGAGTAACAAGTAAATAAAGTAAATAAAGTTCAGCAAGGTGTCCCAATCCTTTATGTAGCAAAGGATAAGCCTGGACAATTTCTAATAATGAGAAAGGAGCTCCCGAGGACACGTGGGAATTATCGTCAAGCTAGTTTTCATCACGCTCATATGATTCGCGTTCGGTATTTTGATAATTTGATATGAGGGTGGACCGGTGCTTGGGTACTGCCCTTACTTGAAAAAGCATCCCACTTATGATTAACCCCTATTGCAAGCATCCGCAACTACAAAAGAAGTATTAAGGTAAACCTAACCACAGCATTAAACGTATGGATCCAAATCAGCCCCTAACGAAGCAACGCATAAAGTAGAGTTTAAGCTTCTGTCACTCTAGCAACCCATCATCTACTTATTACTTCCCAATGCCTTCCTCTAGGCCCAAATAATGGTGAAGTGTCATGTTGTCGACATTCACATAACACCACTAGAGGAAAAGACAACATACATCTCATCAAAATATCAAACGAATACCAAATTCACATGACTACTAATAGCAAGACTTCACCCATGTCCTCAGGAACAAACATAACTACTCACAAAGCATATTCATATTCATAATCAGAGGAGTAATAATATGCATTAAGGATCTGAACAAATGATCTTCCACCAAGTAAACCAATTAGCATCAACTACAAGGAGTAATCAACACTACTAGCAACCCACAGGTACCAATTTGTGGTTTTGATACAAGATTGGATACAAGAGATGAACTAGGGTTTTGAGAGGAGATGGTGCTGGTGAAGATGTTGATGGAGATTGAACCCCTCCCGATGAGAGGATCGTTGGTGATGACGTTGGTGATGATTTCCCCCTCCCGGAGGGAAGTGTCCCCGGTAGAACAGCTCCGCCGGAGCCCTAGATTGATTCCGCCAAGGTTCCGTCTCGTGGTGGCGGAGTTTCGTCCCGTAAGCTTGCCCATGATTTTTTCCAGGGTAAAAGACTTCATATAGCAGAAGATGGACACCGGGGGCCCACCAGGGGGCCCAGGAGACAGGGGCGCACCCAGTAGGGGTGGGCGCGCCCCCCAACCTCTTGGGCAGGGTGTGGGCCCCCTAATGTATTTCTTCCGCTCAATAATTCTTATTAATTCCAAAAACATGTTTCCTGGAGTTTCAGGATTTTTGGAGTAGTGCAGAATAGGTTTGCAATATTTGCTCCTTTTCCAGCCAGAATTCCAGCTGCTGGCATTCCCCCTCTTCATGGTAAACCTTGTAAAATAAGAGAGAATAGCCATAAGTATTGAGATATAATGTGTAATAACAGCCCATAATGCAATAACTACTGATATAAAAGCATGATGCAAAATGGACGTATCAACTCCCCCAAGCTTAGACCTCGCTTGTCCTCAAGCGGAAGCCGATATCGAAAAATATGTCCACATGTTTAGAGATAGAGGTGTCGATAAAAATAAAATACGGACATGAGGGCATCATGATCATTCTTATAACAGAAACATAAATAGATTTTATCATATGATTTCTTATGCTCAAGTAACAGTCAATTTACAATGTCAAGTATGGTTCAAAAACTTCATTGAGAACTAACAAACTATAATCTCAGTCATTGAAGCAATTACAATTTATCATAACATCAGAAAGAGTCAACAATAGAGCTTTTCAGCAAGTCCACATACTTAACTATGTTGTAGTCTTCTACAATTGCTAACACTCACGCAATACTTGTGGTTATGGAATTTTAGCTGGACACTGAGAAAGATAGGGGCTTATTGTGTTGCCTCCCAACGTATTCACCCTTGGGTGATGTCAACAATAATAGCGCATGCTAACTTGCATCCAATTGGATATATATATATATATATGTATATCATGATCTTTCAAACACGAGGAGCTTGCCAAAGGATAAAATGAAAAGGGGAAAGGTGAGGATCACCTTGACTCAAGCATAAAGTAAAAGATAGGCCCTTCGCAGAGGGAAGCATAGGTTGTCATGTGCGTTTAGGGTTGGATGCACAAAATCTTAATGCAAAAGAATGTCACTTTATATTGCCCCTTGTATGTGGACCTTTATTATGTAGTTCGTTGCTTTTATTACTTCCACAACAAGATCGTATAAGCTTATTTTCTCTGCACTAATAAGTCATACATATTTAGATAGCAATTTTATTGCCTACAACATCACAACTTACTTGAAGGATCTTACTCGATCCATAGGTAGGTATGGTGGACTCTCATGGCAAAACTGGGTTTAAGGATATTTGGAAGCACAAGTAGTATCTCTACTTGGTGCAAGGAATTTGGCTAGCATGAGGAGGAAAGGCAAGCTCAACATGTTTGGAAGGTCAATAACAATATACTTTAACTGAGATGTGAGAAAACATAAACCATTACGTTGTCTTCCTTGTCCAACGTCAACTCTTTTAGCACGTCATACTTAATGAGTGCTCCCAATCATAAAAGATGTCCAAGATAATATATTTGCATGTTAACCTCTCTTTCCTTATCACTTCCTATTAATTGCAACGATGACCAAAACTACGTTTATCAACTCTCAACAACTTTTATGCCTCATACTTTCTATGTGTGAAGTCATCACTCACCATAAGATCAATATGAACTCTTTTATTCTTTCTACTTTCTCAAGATCAAAGCAACATAGCAAAGCCCTCGAATCAACACTAATCTTTATTATAGATAACTCACGGACTCGAATACAAAAGGAGATCACAAATAAAACCTCAAAACTACTTGATATCAAAACTTCAATCTACTAGATCAAGATACTACTAAAAGGATCGAACTAAATAAAACCGTAAAGATAGGAATGTGATGGTGATACGATACCGGGGCACCTCCCCCAAGCTTGGCAGCTGCCAAGGGGAGTGCCCATACCCATGTAATTATGTGCTTGGAGGTGGTGAAGTAGGAGTTGTTGATGATGTAGGCTTGTCGTCCGTCTTCCAAGGCATACGCTCACCATCATAGAAGGATGATCGAGTCTCCGGGATCCTTAAATCTGCAGCCAAACTCATCCTCTTGAATCTATATTCATACTCACAGTTCTGGTTTTGCAGGTCATAGATCTGGGCTTGGAGGTGCTCGATTTTCTCTTGAAGCTTGAAGATGGTCTCCCCAATGACTTTGGCATCTAGCTTGTGGTTGTTGGTGAACTCTGTGATCATCATCTGGTTGGCGTAGATTCCACGCTCCACCATCCTTGGCACTTGAAAACTTGCTACTCCACGGCTTCGAGCTTTGTCTCCACGCTCCCGGTATGCCTTGGTCCCTCCACATCGCGGATGTGCAGCACCCCCTCACGCATCTCAATGGTTTGAGAGTGTTGCAGCACCTCCACGAGATAGGGGTTGATAACCCTCTCGAAAAACTTGTCCTTGGGAGCGCTTGGAGACGTCATGATGCTCTAGATCTGAAACAGAAATAGCTCGAAACAAACATAGAGGATATTTGCGTGATACGGTGGTCAAAACCTTCGGGAGTTTATATAATGAATGTTTACCGACCAAAATACGTAACGTGCAAGAACACGGAGTCCGGGAGGCACACGAGGTGTCCACGAGACAGGGGGCGCGCTCTCCACTCTCATGGGGGCCTCGTGTCCCTCTCGGACTACTTCTTTCTTCCTAAAATTCTTAAATATTCCAAAACTGATAAAAATTGCCTTTGGAGTTGTTTTGGAGTCGGTTTACTTACCGTACCACATACCTATTCCTTTTCGGAGTCTGGAACGTTCTGGAAAGTGTCCCTTATGTATTCCTCCGGGGTTACGGTTTCAATAATATTAGTTTCATCATTGATAGGATTACCTGAAATATAATGTTTAATTCTTTGACCGTTCACCACCCTCGGACTTGTGACTTCGAAGTTGTTGATTTTTATGGCACCAGAATGATAGACCTCCTCGATGACGTAAGGACCTTCCCATTTAGAGAGAAGTTTTCCTACAAAAAATCTTAAACGGGAGTTGAATAATAACACATAATCTCCTACGTTAAACTCACGCTTTTGTATCCTTTTGTCATGCCAACGTTTGACTTTTTCTTTGAATAGGTTGGCATTCTCATAGGCTTGGGTTCTCCATTCATCAAGTGAGCTAATATCAAACAACCTCTTCTCACAGGCAAGTTTGAAGTCATAGTTGAGCTCTTTGATAGCCCAATATGCCTTATGTTCAAGTTCTAGAGGTAAATGACAAGCTTTTCCATAAACCATCTTATAAGGAGACATACCCATAGGATTTTTGTATGAAGTTCTATAGGCCCATAATGCATCATCAAGTTTTTTCGACCAATTCTTTCTAGATCTATTCACAGTCTTTTGCAAAATTAATTTGAGCTCTCTATTGCTCAACTCTACTTGACCACTAGACTGAGGATGATAACGAGATGCGATTCTATGATTGACATCATACTTAGCAAGCATCTGACGGAAAGCACCATGAATAAAATGTGAACCACCATCATTCATAAGATATCTAGGGACTCCAAACCTCGGAAAATAACCTCTTTAAGCATTTTAATAGAATTGTTATGATCAATACTACTAGCTGGAATAGCTTCTACCCACTTAGTAACGTAATCAACAACAACTAAAATATGTGTATAACCATTAGAGGCAGGAAAAGGTCCCATATAATCAAAGCCCCAAACATCAAATGGTTCAATAACAAGAGAGTAATTCATAGGCATTTCTTGACGTCTACTAATATTACCTATTCTTTGACATTCATCACAAGATAAAACAAACTTACGAGCATCTTTGAAGAGAGTAGGCCAATAAAAACCAGATTGCAGTACCTTGTGTGTAGTTCTATCTCCAGCGTGGTGTCCTCCATAAGATTTAGAGTGACGCTTGCGTAGGATCTGTTCCTGTTCATGCTCAGGCACACAACGTCTAATAACACCATCTACTCCTTTATAAAGGTGTGGGTCATCCCAGAAGTAATGTCTTAAATCATAAAAGAACTTTTTCTTTTGCTGGTATGTGAAACTAGGGGGTATAAATTTAGCAACAATGTAATTAGCATAATCAGCATACCAAGGAGCAATACGAGAAGCATTAATGTCCGCTAATTGTTCATCAGGAAAACTATCATCAATAGGCAGTGGGCAATCAAGAACATTCTCTAGCGTAGATAAGTTGTCTGCAACGGGGTTCTCAGCTCCCTTTCTATCAATAATATGCAAATCAAATTCTTGGAGCAGGAGAACCCATCTAATGAGTCTAGGCTTAGCATCTTTCTTTTCCATAAGATATTTAATAGCAGCATGATCAGTGTGAATAGTAACTTTGGAATCAACAATATAAGGTCTAAACTTATCACATGCAAACACAACTGCTAAGAACTCTTTTTCAGTAGTAGCATAATTTCTCTGGGCAGTATCAAGAGTCTTACTAGCATACTGGATAACATTCAATTTCTTATCGACTCTTTGCCCTAGAACAACACCTACAACATAATCACTAGCATCACACATAATTTCAAAAAGTAAATTCCAATCAGGTGGCTGAACAATAAGTGCAATGATCAAAGCTTTCTTAAGTAATTCAAATGCTTCTACACAATCATCATCAAAGACAAAAGGAATATCTTTTTGCAATAAATTAGTCAGAGGCCAAGAGATTTTAGAAAAGTCCTTAATGAACCTCCTATAAAAACCTGCATGACCAAGGAAACTTCTTATACCTTTTATGTCCTTGGGACATGGCATCTTTTCAATAGTATCAACTTTGGCTTTGTCAACTTCAATACCTCTCTCAGAAATCTTATGCCCCGAGACAATGCGTTCATTAATCATAAAGTGACACTTTTCCCAATTTAGGATGAGACTAGTGTCTTCGCATCTCTGCAAAACTTGATCAAGGTTGCTCAAACAATCATCAAAAGAGGATCCATAAACGGAGAAGTCATCCATGAATACCTCACAAATCTTTTCACAAAAATCAGAGAATATAGCCATCATGCATCTTTGAAAGGTAGCAGGTGCATTACATAAACCAAAAGGCATACATCTATAAGCAAAAGTACCGAAAGGGCAAGTAAAAGTAGTTTTTGATTGATCCCCCGCTGACACGGGTATTTGAGAGAAACCAGAATAACCATCTAGAAAGCAAAAATGAGTGTGTTTGAATAGTCATTCTAGCATTTGATCAATAAAAGGTAAAGGGTAATGATCTTTCTTAGTAGCTTTATTTAATTTATGGAAATCAATTACCATCCTATAACCTGTAATAATTCTTTGTGGGATCAATTCATCTTTATCATTAGGAACAACGGTAATACCTCCCTTTTTAGGAACACAATGGACAGGGCTTACCCAATCACTATCAGCAACGGTATAAATTATACCTGCCTCAAGGAGCTTTAGTATCTCCTTTCTTACCACTTCTTTCATCTTGGGATTCGGTCGTCGTTGAGGATCTCTAACTGGTTTGGCATCTTTCTCCACTGAAATTTTGTGTTGGCATAACATGGGACTAATGCCCTTAAGATCATCCAGAGTATATCCAATAGAAGCTCGGTGCTTCTTCAGAGTTTTCAATAATCTTTATTCTTCTTGCTCTAAAAGGTTAGCACTAATAATAACATGATATATTTTCTTTTCATCAAGATAAGCATACTTTAGATTATCAGGTAATGGTTTGAGTTCAAACATGGGATCACCCTTGGGTGGAGGGGGGTCCCCAAGAATTTCAACGGGAAGGTTATGTTTCAGCATAGTTTCCTGTTTAAGGAACACTTCATCTATTTCCCTTCTTTCCTTCATAAACATATCATTTTCATGGTCTAGCAAATATTGTTCTAACGGATCAGTAGGAGGCACGGCAATGGAAGCAAGACCAATAATCTCATCCTTACTAGGTGGTTCCCTATCACGAGATTGTCTATGAAACTTAGCAAAATTAAACTCATGAGACGTACCATCTAAGCCAACAGTGACATTATCTTTTTCACAATCAATCCTAGCACTAGCTGTATTTAAGAAGGGTCTACCAAAAATAATGGGACAAAAATCATCTTGTGGGGAGCCAAGAATAAGAAAATCAGCAGGGTATTTAACCTTCCCACACAAAACTTCAACATCTCTAACAATCCCAACTGGTTTAATGGTATCCCTATTAGCAAGTTTAATGGTAACATCAATGTCTTCTAATTCAACGGGTGCAATGTCGTGCATAATTACTTTATATAGATCATAGGGTATCGCACTAGCACTAGCACCCATATCACATAAACCATGATAACAATGATATCCTATTTTAACAGAAATAACAGGCATGCCTATGACAGGTCTATGTATCTTAGTATCTGGTCTAGCAATATTAGCAGTTTCATCACAGAAATAAATAACATGCCCATCTAAATCATCATCCAAGAGATCTTTAACCATAGCAATACTAGGTTCAACATTGATTTGCTCAGGAGGTGTATAAGTCCTAGTATTACTCTTACGAACAACAGTCAAAGTTTTAGCATGATCCTTTATCCTAATAGGGAAAGGAGGTTTCTCAACATAAGTAGGAACAATAGGATCACTATAGGTGATAGTCTTTTCTTCAACTGTAATAGGTGAAACTACCTTCACTTCAACAGGAGGATTATATTGAAACCACTTCTCCTTAGGGAGATCAACATGAGTAGCAAAAGATTCACAGAAAGAAGCTACTATCTCAGAGTCAAGTCCATACTTAGTGCTAAATCCACGAAAAGCATCGGTATCATAAAAGATTTAAAACAATCGAACTTAGGTGTCATACCTAACTCCTTACCATCGTCGGAACCCCAATCTTCAGAGTTGCGTTTAATTATTTCCAATAAATCCCACTTGAAATCAATAGTCTTCAGCATATAAGAACCAGCACAGGAAGTATCGAGCAGGTTGCGATCATTAAGAGAAAGCCGAGCATAAAAATTTTGAATAATCATTTCCCGGGAGAGCTCATGATTGGGGCATGAATATAACATTGACTTAAGCATCCCCCAAGCTTGAGCTATGCTTTCTCCTACGTGAGGCCAGAAATTATATATTTAATTGCGATCAGGATGAACAAGATGCATAGGATAGAACTTCTGGTGAAATTCCAACTTCAATCATTTATAATTCCAAGATTTTGTATCATCACATAGCCTATACCATGTCAATGCATCTCCCTTCAAATATAAAGGGAAGACCTTCCTTTTGACAACATCATCGGGAATACCTGCAAGCTTAAATAATCCACAAACTTCATCCACAAAGATAAGGTGTAAGTCGGGATGCAATGTTCCATCTCCTGCAAATGGATTAGCTAGCAGTTTCTCTATCATACCTGAAGGAATCTCAAAGTAAATATTTTCAAAAAGTTCAGTAGGTTGAGGAGCAAATCTTTGCTCTTCTGGTCGGGGTGAAGATACCCCGAACAAGCCCATCAAAGAACAAGTAACAGAAAATTTCAGCACACTATATAAATGTTTCCTTGCCAATTTCCACTCACCAAAAGCGCTACACTCCCCGGCAACGGCGCCAGAAAAGAGTCTTGATGACCCACAAGTGTAGGGGATCTATTGTAGTACTTTCGATAAGTAAGAGTGCCGAACCCAACGAGGAGCAGAAGGAAATGATAAGCGGTTTTCAGTAAGGTTTTCTCTGCAAGCACTGAAATTGTAGGTGATAGATACTTTTGTGATAAGATAAATTGTAACGAGTAACAAGTAAATAAAGTAAATAAAGTGCAGCAAGGTGGTCCAATCCTTTATGTAGCAAAGGATAAGCCTGGACAATCTCTAATAATGAGAAAGGAGCTCCCGAGGACACGTGGGAATTATCGTCAAGCTAGTTTTCATCACGCTCATATGATTCGCGTTCGGTACTTTGATAATTTGATATGTGGGTGGACCGGTGCTTGGGTACTGCCCTTACTTGGACAAGCATCCCACTTATGATTAACCCCTATTGCAAGCATCCACAACTACAAAGGAAGTATTAAGGTAAACCTAACCACAACATTAAACATATGGATCCAAATCAGCCCCTAACGAAGCAACGCATAAACTAGGGTTTAAGCTTCTGTTACTCTAGCAAACCATCATATACATATTACTTCCCAATGCCTTCCTCTAGGCCCAAATAATGGTGAAGTGTCATGTAGTCGATGTTCACATAACACCACTAGAGAAAAAGACAACATACATCTCATCAAAATATCGAACGAATACCAAATTCACATGACTACTAATAGCAAGACTTCACCCATGTCCTCAGGAACAAACGTAACTACTCACAAAGCATATTCATGTTCATAATCAGAGGAGTAATAATATGCATTAAGGATCTGAACATATGATCTTCCACCAAGTAAACCAATTAGCATCAACTACAAGGAGTAATCAACACTACTAGCAACCCACAGGTACCAATTTGTGGTTTTGATACAAGATTGGATACAAGAGATGAACTAGGGTTTTGAGAGGAGATGGTGCTGGTGAAGATGTTGATGGAGATTGAGCCCCTCCCGATGAGAGGATCGTTGGTGATGATCTCCCCCTCCCGGAGGGAAGTGTCCCCGGCAGAACAGCTCCTCCGGAGCCCTAGATTGATTCCACCAAGGTTCCGCCTCGTGGTTGCGGAGTTTCGTCCCGTAAGCTTGCCCATGATTTTTTCCAGGGTAAAAGACTTCATATAGAAGAAGATGGACACCGGGGGCGCACCAGGGGGCCCAGGAGACAGGGGGTGCGCCCAGCAGGGGTGAGCGCGCCCCCACCCTCCTGGGCAGGGTGTGGGCCCCCTGATGTATTCCTTCCGCTCAATAATTCTTATTAATTCCAAAAACATGTTTCGTGGAGTTTCAGGATTTTTGGAGCAGTGCAGAATAGGTTTCCAATATTTTCTCCTTTTCCAGCCAGAATTCTAGCTGCCGGCATTCCCGCTCTTCATGGTAAACCTTGTAAAATAAGAGAGAATAGCCATAAGTATTGAGATATAATGTGTAATAACAGCCCATAATGCAATAAATATTGATATAAAAGCATGATGCAAAATGGACGTATTAGGGGCGCGCCTACCCCCCTGGGCGTGCCCTCCTGCCTCGTGGTCGCCTTCTTGCCTCTCCGACTTCATCTCCAAGTCTTCTGGTTTGCTTTCGGTCCAATAAAGAACATCCGAAGGTGTCATTCCTTTTGGACTATGTTTGGTATTCCTTTTCTGCAAAACTCTAAAATAGGCAAAAAAAAATAGAAACTGGCACTGGGCCTTCGGTTAATAGGTTAGTCACAAAAATAATATAAAAGAGCATATTAAAGCCCATTAAACATCCAAAAAAGATAATATAATAGCATGGAACAATCAAAAATTAAAGATACGTCGGAGACGTATCAACGCCAGTAAGGCAACAGAAGAAAATGTGGTGAATGTTTGTACTAGTTCGCGCCTATGGAGAATGTTTACACTTGGTGAAACGATGTTACCAGAACACAAGTTGAGAGCACTAAGCATTGAATTTCAGCTTCTACACAAAGACGTAGTAGCTAGGTCACAAAAGGGTGAGATGTGTTACACTAGCAAAGTTATAGAGGTTGTTGGATGTGTCAATGTGTTCCCTGTTAATAAAATATATCTTGCGTTTGATAATGTTATCAATGATAATATTTTCAATGTCGACATAGTCAATCCATCTTTAATGATACTTTGGGCACTATGGCATGCCACAAATCCATTACTTCGGAATGAATAAGTTGCCTTCCTTGATCCATATATCATGCATTGTGGCAATGTTGATTCTGATAAAGGTTAGTGTGCTATGGCGAATTACATCCACAAGATAATTCTTCAAAGTCCTCGGCACAAGCACAACTTTATCGTGCCTTACTTCGAAACGTAGGTTTAGTCCTTTATGCTTGCACATATACACTTGCGTACTTTGATATCAATCTCATTCTCATGTTACATTGTTGAACTTTTTTGCGCAGCAATGAACACTGGATCATGATCACGCTAATGCCCCTGGATGACTGAGCTTATTTCTTTTATTCTAGGAGAGACACAAAGAAGCCCTGGACAGCTCTGACAATAGTTCTGAAAGTTGCTTTTTCAATGTGTCATAAGTCCGACCGTAAGAACATGATGCATTCGCATTTCAAATTTCACACTAGCTTTTGTTGCCGGCAACAACAGAAAGATGAAACCATGCACATGTCTGGCTACTATGCCATGGTTCTCGTGGATGACTATGTGCGCGTGAAACCACTTTTGAGACGTGATTCAATGTTGGAGCGATGGTCCTAAGAGAATGAGAAGAAAGTTAAGCTAGCTCACGTTTGGACAGAGCATGAGTGCCTTCAGAGGGTGCTCACGAATATAATCGATTGCCATGTAGTGAGGGATGAGGGGATGTTCTCCTGTGATACAGAGAGTGAAGAAGAACGATAGTTGAGAATTAAACATCAAAATGTCAATGGATATTATGGAGAAAGGATGGATATATATGTATATAAAAAAACTGCAAGCATTAAATTATGTCATGACATAATGCTTGTTACCTTCTAACCCCTACTTTATATGTATGTGTGCCATATGTTTATATATTTACCTTGTGATCTTTTTTATGTATATATTTTGAATGTTATTGTGTGCTAAAAATAACATACGGGTCCACGAGAAGAAATGTGGGAGGCCGTATCTGCAGCGAACATGGAGAAGCACTATCTATTGACATGGGAGAAGTATCGGGAAGAGTACCTTAGGGAGGCATGTTAGCTTGGGTCGGAAGTGTCCCAATGGCTGTAACGACCCGACCCAAAATCGGTCAAGTCTCTATGTATCTGTACCATCCCAAGAACATGTTGGCACACATAGTACATCAATGAATATATCAAAGTGCAATCACACATGCTTTATTACATCGAATCTCATATAGAGACTTTATTACAATAGAATAAATCCGGCTGAAGGCCAACTCATGAGATAAACTTCTGCGGAAGCGTAGACGATAAG
This sequence comes from Triticum aestivum, assembly GCF_018294505.1. NCBI lineage: Eukaryota > Viridiplantae > Streptophyta > Magnoliopsida > Poales > Poaceae > Triticum > Triticum aestivum. Next base: position 439,164,135 of record NC_057813.1, on the reverse strand, counting down.
CGAGTCCATCCGACTCCATAGGGAAATCACCAAGCATAGATCGTAGCCTCACTCCTGGCCGGAATAAACCTCTGCAACATAAGACGTTATAGCTGTATAGGTCAGCATTTTTAATATGCCGACAAGTCACAGAGAGGAAAACAATAATAAGATGCTATCACTATATGCAGTTTTGGTTGTGGGGCTCTTAGTTCAAGTTTTTGCAAAAAGCAATTTTTTTCCTACAACAAAAGGACTTGCTTGTAAATTACTACAAAATATTTTTTCTTAATGAGATGGTTCCGCCAACCAATTCTCATATCCCAAAATTATTAATAAACCAACTCATTATTATTAATTGTGTTGAGACTGGCTGATAGTTGATACTGTCGGCTTCTGGGAACGGGGTCCCCAGACTTGCCTGCCTGCAGCCCGCGGCGTGGCTCAAGTGGGGGCCCAGTGCGGCCCAGCTTCATCATCTCAAACTTAAGACCCTCGCGAGGGGCCAAGCCTTGCGGGGCGGACGACAGGGAGTTTCCTCAGGAGAAGCCTCGTCAGGCAGGTTTGCGAGGAGGCGGACAGATCAAGGCAAGGGTACCTCCCGAGGAGCCCGTGATGCAAGCCATGACGATCGAGACCAGGCGAGCGCCGACCTGCGCAGTGTCCTTGTTTCCCCTTCGGTGCAAAGGGGGCAAGCACAGGCCAAGGGGCAAAGGTTACCGTTTCGGTGCAACAAGACCAAGACCAGTAGAGCGGCAGGATGGAGGTCATCATGGAGCCCAGGACGGCGTCATCGTCAGAGCCTTTAGCAGTTGAAGACCAACTTTAGTTAGGATAAGTGTACTAGATGTTCCCCTTCAAAATGGCCAATTTTTGGCGCCCTTCCCGCTCATTATTTGGGAAGAGGCCCAAGGCCTCCCACTATAAATAGGACTAGCCACCACAGGGCAAAGGGATTGGATCCAGATTGCGCATAGACTAGAGAGAGGCGACTGTACTCACACAAGTAGTTCATCGCATCAGCTCAAGAACAGCCCCTCGCAAGGCTGTTCTCCCTTTGTATTGTTCATCATCAGCCCCTGAGGCAATCCACCACACCACACACTGGAGTAGGGTATTACACCACAAAGGTGGCCTGAACCAGTATAAATCTCGTGTCCCTTGTGTGTTCATCTTTCTAGTCTAGATCCTTTGCGAGACTTCGAGACGTGAGCTGGTAGGGGAAAGATCTCCGTGTGCACCCCAGAGTTCAAACCTCAAGGGTCTGCCGGAACCCGAAATCCGACATTTGGCGCGCCAGGTAGGGGTGCGCCAGAATCTTTTTTCCGCTGGTCGCGTGTGATCTTCCGTCGTGTCCATGGCTGACGCTCGCCGAGCTCGCGGCGAGCGTCGGGCTGCTCTCGCCACCCGCGCCACTCAGACGGCGCCCGTCGGCGGTCGCCCCCGTCATTCCCCGTCGCCTGCCACCAACACCGCCACCGGCCCGGCGGGGAACGAGCAGCAGGCCTCGTCCCTGCATCCTTCGGTGCGGCGGGAAGGCCGCACCACCACCCCATTGCTGACTCCAGCCGGTTCATCGTCCCACGCCCGGCGTGCCCCCACGGACACGCCGACCGCTCCAGCAGCCGATGCCGGCACTGGGGCCAGGGGGCTCCAAGCCTTGGCCCCCGCCTTGCGGCAGGTGCAGTGGTCGCTCAAGTTCAAGCCCGAGATGCCGCCGCGCTACAACGGCGGGACGGATCCGCTGGTTTTCCTGCTGACGTACGAGGAGGCTGTCCTCAAGGCCGGGGGCAATGATAGGGTGATGGCCAACTGGTTTCCCATGGCCCTCACCGGCGTTCCATGCATGTGGCTGCTCCACCTACCGACGGCTTCTGTGACCTCCTGGGGGGAGCTGCGCGACCTCTTCCTCGCCCATTACGCCGCACTAGTGCCCCCGGTCGTCGCAGCTCTCTTGGGCGGCTCACAGGCGCCACCTTCGAGCCTCCACGTCAAGCCGTTCACTTGCCAGATCGGCACCGCCTCCAAGCGCTGAGAAGCCCCCCCCCCCCCGGGCTGGGTGGCGCCCGAGGCTGATCTGACCTTCAACTCGGACGATCACCACTCCAACCCCGCCGGTTCGGGTGCGCTCTCGATGTTGTGCACCCCCACCATCTGCCAAGTGGCCGTCACCAGGACCCTTATTGATGGTGGTGCTGGTCTCAACGTGCTCTCTGTGGAGGCCTTTAGCCTCCTCCACGTGCCACCAGAGCGGCTTCAGCCCAGCAGGCCTTTCTCGGGTGTCGGGGTCGGTTCCATCGCCTCCTTGGGACAGATCCGCCTCCCGGTGACCTTCGGCACCTATGACAACTTCCGCACAGAGCTGATCGACTTCGACATCTCCCCCATCGGCCTCCCCTACAATGCCATCCTCGGCTACCCGGCCTTGGCCCAGTTTATGGCAGCAACTCACCCGGCATACAACCTCATGAAGATGCCTGGGAGCAGCGACGTCCTTACCGTGTCAGGAGACACAAAAGATGCACTGCAGGCGCTCAAGCTTGCTTTCAAGACGGCCGCGGTGGCGCAGCCCGCCAGCACTGACGCCCTCGAGCCCAAGGGGGCTGCGCCGGCTAAGAAGAAGCAGCTATTCACCCAAGACAAGGCGGAAACCAAGCAGGTACCGGTCGACGAGGACGGATCCACTAACGCCACCTTCACCATAGGTGCCAACCTCGAACCCGAGCAGGAGGAGGCCTTGGTGAAGTTCCTGCGCGCGAACAAGAAGGTGTTCGCATGGGAACCTGATCAGCTAGCGGGGGTCCCGAGGGGTGTGATTGAGCATCACCTCAACGTGTGCCCCAACGTGTGCCCCGTGAAGCAGAAGGCGAGGCGGCAGTCCACTGAGAAGCAAGCTTTCATCGTCCAAGAGACCCGCAAGCTAGAGGCAGCAGGGGTTATTCGCGAGGTCCGCTACCCAGATTGGTTGGCTAACCCGGTTGTCGTGCCGAAGAAGGGAGGAAAGGAACGCATGTGTGTCGACTTCACCAACCTCAACAAGGCCTGCCCGCGGGATCCATTTCCGCTCCCTCGCATCGACCAGATCGTCGACTCCACCGCTGAGTGTGACCTGTTGTGCTTCCTGGATGCCTTCTCGGGCTATCACCAGATCAAGATGGCGGTAGAAGACGTGGAAAAAACGGCTTTCCTGACCCCGTGTGGAGTGTACTGCTATACATGCATGCCATTTGGGTTGCGCAACGCAGGCGCGACCTTTCAGCGGCTGATGCACATCGCCTTGGGCCGGCAGCTCGGGAGGAACGCCGAGGCTTACGTCGATGACATTGTGGTGAAGTCTCGGGAGGCAAAAACCCTGATACAGGACTTGGAAGAAACCTTTGCGAGCCTCAATGAAGTGGACCTGCGGCTCAACCCGGAGAAGTGCGTGTTTGGAGTCCCCTCGGGCAAGCTCCTGGGTTTCCTCGTGTCCCACAGGGGCATCGAGGCCAACCCAGAGAAGGTCAAAGCAGTCGAAGACATGAGCCCGCCGAAAACCCTCAGAGAAATGCAGAAGCTCACCGGGCGTGTAACCGCGCTAGGACACTTCATCTCCAAGCTGGGGGAACAAGCACTGCCCTTCTTCAAGCTGATGAAGAAGAAGGGCCCCTTCGAATGGACTGAAGAGGCCGGCAAGGCATTCCAAGATCTCAAGAGGTACCTTACCAGCCCTCCGGTGATGGTAGCTCTGCGTCCTCGGGAGCCCCTGGTGCTCTACCTTGCAGCCACCCCCTACTCCGCCAGCGCAACCCTAGTGGCGGTTAGGGAGGAGCGCCGGACCAAGGCCGTAGCAATTGCCCGGGCTGAAGCCAAGGGCAGACAAGAAATCCTCACGAAGACCGCATCCACAGCCGAAAAGGATCAGCCGTAGCAGGAGAGCGCACCCGGAGCAGAAGAAGCCTCTCCAAGCGATCAAGCGCTGGGGGCTCCGTCGTCTCAGGAGGCGCCCCAACCTCCGGAGGATGCCAGCAGCACCAGCACCCTCAACCTCGTCGAGCATCCCATGTACTTCGTCAGCACGGTGCTATAGGATGCAAGGGCACGGTACCCCATGCCTCAGAAACTCCTCCTCGTGCTATTGGTAGCCTCGCGAAAGCTGCCGCACTACTTCCAAGGCCATCCCATCAAGGTCGTCTCAGCATACCCCTTGGAAAGGGTACTCCGGAGGCCCAACTCGGATGGAAGAGTCGCTGAATGGAACATCGAACTGCAAGTGTTTCAGCTAGAATTCAGCACGACCAGAGTCATCAAGGGAGCCACACTTGCAGATTTCATGGCAGAATGGGCAGAGGCACTGGGCCTCGAGGCAGGCGAGGACCGATCACTTTCCCCGGGAAGCGAGGCACCGGATGGCTGGGTCATGTACTTCGACGGGGCATTCTCCCGACATGGTGCGGGAGCCGGCGCAGTGCTCATATCTCCTACTCAGGACAAGCTCTACTACGCCATACAACTCTGTTTCCAGCACGGAGAAAAGGTCTCCAACAACATAGCTGAGTACGAAGGCCTGATAGCAGGCCTGAAAGACGCAGTCGCCTTGGGGGTAAAGCGCCTCATCATCAAGGGCGATTCGCAACTCCTCGTCCACTTCTCCAACAAGATATACGAGACGAAGGACGAGCACATGGAAGCCTACCTCGCGGAGGTTCGTAGGATGGAGAAACAGTTATGGCAGCATGTGCCTCGCGGCACCAAACAAGAGGTTGATGACATCGCCAAGATTGCATCCACGCGGCTGCCTCAGGAGCCTGGCATCTTCGAGGAGCGACTCTTCAAGCCCTTGGCGGCGCCATCACTATCAAGCACGGCGCAACCTCGGGAGGAGCTCCCTCAGCCGCCTGCCTCGGGAGCCCCGGCCTGCGGCCTGGCCTCAGGGGCACGCCTGCTCCTGGCATTGGAGCCTCAGGAAGGATGTTGGATCGCATAGCTCAAGAACTACTTGACGCAAGGGACCCTGCCGGAGAAGGAGGAGGACGTGGAGCGCGTGGCGCGGCAGGCCACGGCCTACTGCATCGAGGATGGAGAGCTCTACCGGAGGCGACCAAATGACGTGTCCCTATGTTGCATCTCAAGAGAGCAAGGGAAGGAGCTGTTGGCAGACACAAACGGTGGAGACTGTGGGCATCACTCATCGTCACGAACCCTCGTTGGCAAGGCGTTCCGCAGGGGATTCTACTGGCCCACAGCACTCAGTGACGTCGTTGAGCTGGTGAAGGCTTGTGAGGCCTGCCAATTCCATGCCAAGCAGATCCATCAGCCGGCAGGGGGTCTGCAGACTATACCCCTCTCATGGCCATTCGCAGTTTGGGGGCTGGACATTCTGGGCCCGTTCCCTCGGGCACCAGGGGGCTATCGCTACCTCTACGTCGTCGTGGACAAGTTCACCAAGTGGGCTGAGGTGGAAGCTTTCCGCACCATCCCAGCGGGCTCCGCAGTCAAGTTCATCAAGGGCCTCATGAGCCGATTTGGGGTGCCTAACCGCATCATCACCGACAACGGTTCGCAGTTCACCAGTAATCTCTTCAAAATGTACTGTGCTAACCTTGGAACATAGATATTCTACGCTTCGGTAGCACACCCCCGGAGCAACGGCCTGGCCGAGCGAGCCAACGCGGAGGTCCTGAGGGGACTTAAAACCAGGACCTTCAAGAAGAAGCTGGAGGCCTGCGGCAGGGGCTGGTACGACGAGCTCCAGTCTGTGCTGTGGTCTATCCGCACGACCGCGGCCAAGCCAACTTGCGATACTCCGTTCTTCCTCGTCTATGGAGCTGAGGCCGTCCTCCCTCAAGAGGTCAGGCGTCGTTCCGAACGGGTCCTGGCGTTCGATGAGGCGCAGCAGGACGCCATGCGGGGGACGGATCATGTGCTGGGGGAGGAACGCCGTCGAGAGGCCGCGCTGCGAGCGGCAAGGTATCAACAGGCGCTACGACAATACCACTGCCACAACATCCGCCCCAGAACTCTTGAGGTAGGGGACCTCGTGCTCAAACGGGTCCTCTCTAGGGAGGGGTTGCACAAGCTCTCTGCCATGTGGGAGGGCCCGTTCAAGGTTGTTCATGTTTCCAGGCCCAGCTCTGCGCGCTTGGAGACCCAGGAGGGGGTTCCCATCCAGAATGCATGCAACATTCAACATCTCCAAAGATTCTACCCCTGAGCGAGGCCCAGTGCCTATGGAAAAAGGCCCGGTGCCTGTGAAGAAGGCCAATGCCTGTGAAGCTGCCGCATTTTGGAGAAGGCCTGGTGCGTGTGAAGAAGGCCAATGCCTTTGAAGCTGCCACAGTTTGGGGAAGGCCCGGTGCCTGTGAAGAAGGCCAATGCATGTGAAGCTGTCGCATTTTGGGGAAGGCCCGGTGCCTGTGAAGAAGGCCAATGCCTGTGAAGCTGCCGCATTTTGGGAAAGGCCCGGTGCCTGTGAAGAAGGCCAATGCCTGTGAAGCTCGCCGCCCGTGACACTCACACGTAATAATGAGTGGGGCTGTACACGCCCCGGAGTCTCCGGAGTGCCGCCCTCGGGCCTCGGGGGCTCCCGCCCACGCCCAGTGGCAGCACTTAGCTCCGCGCTAGTGAGAAGACGTCGAAGACTAGATTAGGTGTCGGACGCGGCTTTTTCATTTGCTTTCTGTAGTTGGCTTGTTCGTTCCTATTTGAAGTTTTATTGGAGCTGTTGTCGTCTCTAGCTTGTGACTCTTTGTCTTTTTCACTCACTTGCCTCGTTTTCTCTCGCGCAAGTCTCACGAGGGAGGTACGCAGGCACCCTCGCGAGTGTTTTGTGCCCCGGTCATTTGAAGCTTTCCTATCCGAGTCTGCCACGGGAGCACCCCTCCCAGTCCGTGCCCCACGGGCATCGGGAGGCGAGCACAGGACCTAGGTCGGTCGCCCCCGCAACCAAGACCGGAAGCTACCCCTCCTGACTAACCCTTGCAGGACATGAAGCGCACGGCGAGGCCTCGGCCTTGGGAGGCGAAGACCGCGACAAGGCTCTCCGAGCTAAGTAGTTCCCACACACGCGCACGCGGCACAGAAAGATAACACAGAAATAGCGGAAACATCACGATAATTACAGCGACAGTTCAACACGCCCCCACAGGGCCCAATACTACTTTCTTTTTTGCACAGGAAAGGAAGAAAAACAAAACAGGCACGACTTGCTCGGCACCAACTCACGGCGAGGGCTCGCACTGCCTCCGGAGCTCAGTCAGATCCCTGCCCTCGCTTCACCGGGCCGCGACGGCAGACTGGCCCGCTACCTTCCCCCAGGCGGGCGCGACAGCGCGGGGGCTGGTCGTGACCACCGCTGGAGGAGCTGCTGTCCGTAGGAAAGTCGCTGAAGCTTGGCGAGCCCCGAGCGCCGCTGCCCACGCGCCTGCCGCCATCTTTGTCCTTATCAACGCCGGGGCTGGGCAGACGGCCGCGGTCATCATCTTCGGGGAAGCACCCAGCACGGCGGCCGTCTTCCCCGAACACCCTCACGTAGAGGGTGGCATCGCCGTCGAACTTAAAGTGCAGGGTGCAGCTCCGGCTCAGGCCACGCGCACGGGCGAACATTTGCCAACCGCGGGTCAGGGCCACATCCCCAGCGGTGGAGACCTCCAGCGAAGCCCAGGAGGCCCTACTGTAGCAACCGTCCCCCTAAAGCCAGAGGCCGCCCGGAGCGTCGGCCAGAAGATCACCTACAAAGAAGCGGGGGAGCTGGAGCCAGGTGCTGGTCGGGTCCGCCGACCATACGACAAACTCCGGCAGAACCTCCACCGAGCATAAGCGTGCCCTGGGGGGTCGCGCAGCTGCGGCGTGCCTCCCATCTGCAACCGGGCGCTCATCGCCACACTGGGGACCGCCTCCACGACTATGGGAAGCCACCACGGGGGCCGTAGGATGCTTGCGAGGGCGGCCTTGGCCGCGCTTGGTCGGAGGAGAGTCAGGCCCTTCCTGACGGGCCTTTCCCTTCTCCGCGGCCGAGAACCTCTTCGGCGGAGCCATGGGAGTGGCGAGTAGCTGGGATGGAGAGGAAGGAGTAGTAAGAAGGAATAGACTGAAGGGGCTCACGCCGTCCCGTACTTATAGCCGGAGAAGGCCAACCGCCGGCCTCCACGATCGCAGGTAATCATGACCCATTTTTGCATACAGGGACTTGTCAAGTCATGCGGTTTCCGAGGTGTCATGGGGAAGCAGAGACGCCCACGTCCAATCAACCGCCACACGTCGCCCAAGGCCGCAGGCTATTGGGGCCCGCGGCGATTCGCACTTGCCCCTTTGCTTCTCTGCTAAGCCAAGTCCGGGCGCGCCTTGGGCCCAGGGGCTACTGTCGGTGTTCAGGGAACGGGGGTCCCCAGACTTGCCTGCCTACGGCCCGCGGCGTGGCTCAAGTGGGGGGCCAGTGCGGCCCAGCTTCATCAGCTCAAGCTCAAGACCCTCGCGAGGGGCCAAGCCTCGCGTGGCGGACGACAGGGAGTTTCCTCAGGAGCAGCCTCGTCGAGCAGGCTCGCGAGGAGGCGGAGAGGTCAAGGCAAGGGCACCTCCCGAGGAGCCCATGACGCAAGCCATGATGATCGAGACCAGGCGGGCGCCGGCCTGCGCAGTGTCCTTGTTTCCCCTTTGGTGCAACGGGGGCAAGCACAGGCCAAAGGCATCAGGCAAAGGTTACCATTTCGGTGCAACAAGACCAAGACCAGCAGAGCGGCAGGATGGAGGTCATCGTGGAGCCCAGGACAGCGTCATCGTCAGAGCCTTTGGCAGACGAAGACCAACTTTAGTTAGGATAAGTGTACTAGATGTTCCCCTTCAAAATGGCCAATTGTTGGCGCCCTTCCCGCTCATTATTTGGGAAGAGGCGCAGGGCCTCCCACTATAAATAGGACTAGCCACCACAGGGCAAAGGGATCGGATCCAGATTGCGCATAGACTAGAGAGAGGCGACTGAACTCACCCAAGCAGTTCATCGCACCAGCTCAAGAACAGCCCCTCGCGAGGCTGTTCTCCCTTTGTATTGTTCATCATCAGCCCCTGAGGCAATCCACCACACCACACACTGGAGTAGGCTATTACACCACAATGGTGGCCTGAACCAGTATAAATCTCGTGTCCCTTGTGTGTTCATCTTTCTACTCTATATCCTTTGCGAGACTTCAAGATGTGAGCTGGTAGGGGAAAGATCTCCGTGCGCACCCCAGAGTTCGGACCTCATGGGTCTGCCGGAACCCGAAACCCGACAGATACGTCTCCAACGTATCTATAATTTTGATTGTTCCATGCTATTATATTACCCGTTTTGCATGTTTATGGGCTTTACTTTACACTTTTATATCATTTTTGGGACTAACCTACTAACCGGAGGCCCAACCCAAATTGTTGTTTTTTTGCCTATTTCAGTGTTTCGAACAAAAGGAATATCAAACGGAGTCCAAACGGAATGAAACCTTTGGGAGCGATCTTTTTGGAAAAAACGCAATCCACGAGACTTGGAGTGGACGTCAAGAAGCAGCCGAGGTGGCCAGGAGGCAGGAGGGCGCGCCCTAGGGGGGTAGGCGCGCCCCCCACCCTCGTGGGCCCCTCGTGGCTCCCCTGACCTACCTCCTTCGCCTATATATACTCCCGTATCCTGAAAACATCCAGGAGCACCACGAAAAACTATTTCCACCACCGCAACCTTCTGTATCCGCGAGATCCCATCTTGGAGCCTTCGCCGGCGCTCTGCCAAAGGGGGAATCGACCATGGAGGGCCTCTACATCATCTCCAAGGCCTCTCCGATGAGTTGTGAGTAGTTTACCACAGACCTTCGGGTCCATAATTATTAGCTAGATGGCTTCTTCTCTCTTTGAATCTCAATACCAAGTTCTCCTTGATCTTCTTGGAGATCTATTCGATGTAACTCTTTTTGCGGTGTGTTTGTCGAGATCCGATGAATTGTGGGTTTATGATCAAGTTTATCTATGAGAAACAATTGAATCTCCTATGAATTCTTTTATGTGTGATTGGTTGTCTTTGCAAGTCTCTTCGAATTATCAGTTTGGTTTAGCCTACTAGATTGATCTTTCTTGCAATGGGAGAAGTGCTTAGCTTTGGGTTCAATCTTGCGGTGTTCTTTCCCAGTGACGGCAGGGGCAGCAAGGCACGTATTGTATTGTTGCCATCGGGGATAAAAAGATGGGGTTTATATCATATTGTATGAGTTTATCCCTCTACATCATGTCATCTTTCTTAATGTGTTACTCTGTTCTTCATGAGCTTAATACTCTAGATGTAGGCAGGAGTCGGTCGATGTGTGGAGTAATAGTAGTAGATGTAGAATCGTTTCGATCTACTTGATGCAGACGTGATGCCTATATACATGATCATGCCTAGATATTCTCATAACTATGCACTTTTCTATCAATTGCTCGACAATAATTTGTTCACCCACCGTAATACTTATGCTATGTTGAGAGAAGCCACTAGTGAAACCTATGGCCCCCGGGTCTATCTTTTATCATATAAGTTTCCAATCTACTTTTATTTGCAATCTTTACTTTCCAATCTATATCATAAAAATACAATGGTATTTATCTTATCTTATTATCTCTATCAGATCTCACTTTCGCCAGTTACCGTGAAGGGATTGACAACCCCTTTATCGCGTCGGTTGCGAGGTTCTTGTTTGTTTGTGTAGGTACGAGGGACTTTTGAGGAGCCTCCTACTGGATTGATACCTTGGTTCTCAACAACTAAGGGAAATACTTACGCTACTTTGCTGCATCACCCTTTCCTCTTTAAGGGAAAACCAATGCAGTGCTCAAGAGGTAGCAATAACGATTTCTGGCGCCGTTGCCGGGGAGGTCTTCACTCAAGTCAAGACATACCAAGTACCCATCACAAACTCATCTCCCCCGCATTACATTATTTGCCATTTGCCTCTCGTTTTCCTCTCCCCCACTTCACCCTTGTCATTTTATTCGCCCTCTCTCTCCTGTTCTCCTCTCTCTTTTTCGCTTGCCTCTCGTGTGCCTGTTTGCCCCTATGGCTTTGCCTAAGTACATTGATCTCCATCGTAAAAGGTTGGAAGAGATTGAATTAAATGTTAGAAGCTTTATGACTTTACAATTTGAGCAGAATAATTTCTTTAGAAAAGAGCTTAAAGAACAAAAAAGCTTTATGGAGTACATGAATAAAGAACTTGATGATATGTCTAAGGAATTTTATGGTTTAAATTCTTAGATTGCTCATCTTGAAAAATCATTAGCCCAAATCTCTGATAAGCAAGCCACCTTAGTTAATAAGATGGCTGCAAAACCAGAAGGGTTAGGGGAAAATAATGATGATGATCTAAAATTTATTGATGTGTCCCCTATTAAATCTTTGTTTTGCAATATGAATCTTGATAATGATGGGACTGGAGATGAGTCAACTTTAGTTAAAAGGCATCCCAATGATTCAGAGTTTTTAGATCTTGATGCTAAATTTGGTAAAAGTGGGATTGGAGAGGTCAAAACTTTATATAGCAATGAACCCACTATTATGGAGTTCAAGGAATTTAATTATGAGAATTGTTCTTTAATAGATTGTATTTCCTTGTTGCAATCCGTGTTGAATTCTCCTCATGCTTATAGTCAAAATAAAGCTTTTACCAAACATTGTTGATGCCTTCATGCAATCTTATGAGGAAAGACTTGAATTGGATGTTTCTATACCTAGAAAACTTGATGATGAGTGGGAACCTACTATAAAAATTAAAATTAAAGATCATGAATGCTATGCTTTGTGTGATTTGGGTGCTAGTGTTTCCACGATTCCAAAAACCTTATGTGATGTGCTAGGTTTCCATGATTTTGATGATTGCTATTTAAACTTGCACCTTGCAGATACCACCATTAAGAAACCTATGGGAAGGATCAATGATGTTCTTATTGTTGCAAATAGGAATTATGTGCCCATAGATTTTATCGTTCTTGATATAGATTCCAATCTTTCATGTCCTATTATTCTTGGTAGACCTTTGCTTAGAACGATTGGTGCAATTATTGATATGAAGGAAGGGAATATTAGATTCCAATTTCCACTAAGGAAAGCCATGGAACACTTTCCTAGAAATAAATTCAAATTACCTTATGAATCTATTATGCGTGCCACTTATGAATTCAATGCCAAAGATGGCAATACTTAGATCTATTCTCGCTTTTATGCCTAGCTAGGGGTGTTAAACGATAGCGCTTGTTGGGAGGCAACCCAATTTTATTTTTGTTCTTTGCTTTTTGCTTCTGTTTAGTTATAAATAATACATCTAGCCTCTGTTTAGATTTGGTTTTATGTTTTATTAGTGTTTGTGCCAAGTATAACCTATAGGATAACCTGCGGTGATAGTTAATTTCATTCTGCTGAAAAACAGAAACTTTTGCGCGCACGAGAATAATTTTAATAAATCACAAAAGCGTGCTTTTGCGTTGATTCTTTTTGCAATAGATCAATAGACAAATTTCCCAGGACTTCCTATTTTGGTAGGATTGTTAGAGTTCCATAAATAATCTAAAGTTACAGATTGCTACAGACTATTCTGTTTTTGACAGATTCTGTTTTTCGTGTGTTGTTTGCTTATTTCGATGCATCTATGGCTAGTATCGGGGGGTATGAACCATAGAGAAGTTGGAATACAGTAGGTTTAACACCAATATAAATAAATAATGAGTTCATTATAGTACCTTATGTGGTGGTTTTTCTTTCTTGCACTAACGGAGCTTATGAGATTTCCTGTTGAGTTTTGTGCTGTGGAGTTTTCAAGTTTTGGGTAAAGATTTGATGGACTATGGAATAAAGAGTGGCAAGAGCCCAAGATTGGGTATGCCCATGGAACCCCAAGATATTCAAGGACAACCAAAAGCCTACGCTTGGGGATGCCCCGGAAGGCATCCCCTCTTTCGTCTTCGTCTATCGGTAACTTTACTTCGAGCTATATTTTTATTCGCCACATGATATGTGTTTTGCTTGGAGCGTCTTGTATGATATGAGTCTTTGCTTTTTAGTTTACCACAATCATCCTTTCTGTACACACCTTTTGGGAGAGAGACACTTGATTTGGAATTTCTTAGAATACTCTATGTGCTTCACTTATATCTTTTGAGCTAGATAATTTTTGCTCTAGTGCTTCACTTATATCTTTTAGAGCACGACGGTGGTTTAATTTTGTAGAAATTGTTGATCTCTCATGCTTCACTTATATCATTTTGAGAGTCTTTTAGAACAGCATGGTATTTGCTTTGGTTATAAATTTGGTTCTAGAATGATGGGCATCCAAGTTGGGTATAATAAAAACTATCATAGAAAGTGAATTGGATGCTATGATCAATTTGATGCTTGATAATTGTTTTGAGATATGAGGATGGTAATATTAGAGTCATGCTAGTTGGGTAATTGTGAATTTAAAGAATACTTGTGTTGAAGTTTGTGATTCCCGTAGCATGCACGTATGGTGAACCGCTTTGTGATGAAGTTGGAGCATAATTTATTTATTGATTGTCTTCCTTATGAGTGGCGGTCGCGGACGAGTGATGGTCTTTTCCTACCAATCTATCCCCCTAGGAGCATGCGCGTAGTACTTTGTTTTCAATGACTTGTAGATTTTTGCAATAAGTATATGAGTTCCTTATGACTAATGTTGAGTCCATGGATTATATGCACTCTCAGCCCTCCACCAATGCTAGCCTCTCTTGTGCCGCGCAACTTTCGCCAGTACCATACACCCACCATATACATTCCTCAAAACAGACACCATACCTACCTATTATGGCATTTCCATAGCCATTCCAAGATATATTTCCATGCAACTTTCCACCGTTTCGTTTATTATGACACGCTCCATCATTGTCATATTGCTTTTGCATGATCATGTAGTTGACATTGTATTTGTGGAAAGAACACCCTCATAATTCTTTCATACATGTCACTCTTGATTCATTGCATATCCCGGTACACCGCCGGAGGCATCCACATAGAGTCATATTTTTTTCTAATTATTGAGTTGTAATTCTTTAGTTGTAAGTAAATAAAAGTCTGATGATCTTCATTATTAGAGCATTGTCCCAAGTGAGGAAAGGATGATGGAGACTATGATTCCCCCACAAATCGGGATGAGACTTCGGACTTTACAAATAAAAAAAGAGGCCAAAGAAGCCCAAATAAAAAAAGAGGCCAAAGAAGCCCAACCAAAAAAGAAAAAAAAAAGAGAAAAGAAAAAAAGAGAAAAAATGAGAGAAAAGGAGAGAAGGGACAATGCTACTATCTTTTTTCCACACTTGTGCTTCAAAGTAGCACCATGATCTTCATGATAGAGAGTCTCCTATGTTGTCACTTTCATATACTAGTGACAATTTTTGATTATAGAACTTGTCTTGTATATTCCAATGAAGTGCTTCCTCAAAATGCCCTAGGTCTTCGTGAGCAAGCAAGTTGAATGCACACTCACTTAGTTTCTTTTGTTGAGATTTCATACACTTATAGCTCTAGTGCATCCGTTGCATGGCAATCCCTACTCACTCACATTGATATCTATTAATGGGCATCTCCATAGCCCGTTGATACGCCTAGTTGATGTGAGACTATCTTCTCCCTTTTTGTCTTTTCCACAACCACCATTCTATTCCACATATAGTGCTATGTCCATGGCTCACGCTCATGTATTTGCGTGAAAGTTGAAAAAGTTTGAGAATACTAAAGTATGAAACAATTTCTTGGCTTGTCATCGGGGTTGTGCATGATTAAATACTGTGTGTGATGAAGATAGAGCATAGCCAGATTATATTATTTTGTGGGGATAGCTTTCTTTAGCCATGTTATTTTGAGAAGACATGATTGCTTTGTCAGTATGCTTGAAGTATTATTACTCTTATGTCAATATGAACTTTTATTCAGAATCATTTGGATCCGAACATTCATGCCACAATAAAGGAAATTACATTGAGAATTATGCTAGGTAGCATTCCACATCAAAAATTCTGTTTTTATCATTTACCTACTCGAGGACGAGCAGGAATTAAGCTTGAGGATGCTTGATACGTCTCCAACGTATCTATAATTTTTGATTGTTCCATGCTATTATATTACCCGTTTTGGATGTTTATGGGCTTTACTTTACAATTTTATATGATTTTTGGGACTAACCTACTAACCGGAGGCCCAGCCCGAATTGCTGCTTTTTTTTGCCTATTTCAGTGTTTCGAAGAAAAGGAATATCACACGGAGTCCAAACGGAATGAAACCTTTGGGAGCGATCTTTTTGGAACAAACGCAATCTAGGAAACTTGGAGTGGACGTCAAGAAGCAGCCAAGGCGGCCACGAGGCAGGAGGGCGCGCCCTAGGCGGTAGGCGCGCCCCCACCCTCGTGGGCCCCTCTTGGCTCCCCTCACCTACCTCCTTCGCCTATATATACTCCCGTACCCTGAAAACATCTAGGAGCACCATGAGAAACTATTTCCACCGCCGCAACCTTCTGTATCCGCGAGATCCCATCTTGGAGCTTTCGCCGGCGCTCCGTCGGAGGGGGAATCAGCCACGGAGGGCCTCTACATCATCTCCAAGGCCTCTCCGATGAGTTGTGAGTAGTTTACCATAGACCTTTGGGTCCATAGTTATTAGCTAGGTGGCTTCTTCTCTCTCTTTGAATCTCAATACCAAATTCTCCTCGATCTTCTTGGAGATCTACTCGATGTAACTCTTTTTGCTGTGTGTTTGTCGAGATCCAGTGAATTGTGGGTTTATGATCAAGTTTATCTATGAGAAATAATTGAATCTCCTCTGAATTCTTTGATGTGTGATTGGTCATCTCTGCAAGTCTCTTCGAATTATCAGTTTGGTTTGGCCTACTAGATCGATCTTTCTTGCAATGGGAGAAGTGCTTGCTTTGGGTTCAATCTTGCGGTGTCCTTTCCCAGTGACAGCAGGGGCAGCAAGGCACGTATTGTATTGTTGCCATCGAGGATAAAAATATGGGGTTTATATCATATTGCATGAGTTTATCCCTCTACATCATGTCATCTTTCTTAATGCGTTACTCTATTCTTCATGAACTTAATTAATACTCTAGATGCAGGCAGGAGTCGGTCGATGTGTGGAGTAATAGTAGTAGATGCAGAATCGCTTCGATCTACTTGATGTGGACGTGATGCCGATCATGCCTAGATATTCTCATAACTATGCACTTTTCTATCAATTGCTCGACAGTAATTTGTTCACCCACTGTAATACTTATGTTATCTTGAGAGAAGCCACTAGTGAAACCTATGGCCCCGGGTCTATCTTTTATCATATAAGTTTCCAATCTACTTTTATTTGCAATCTTTACTTTCCAATCTGTATCATAAAAATACCAAAAATATTTATCTTATCTTATTATCTCTATCAGATCTTACTTTTGCAAGTTACCGTGAAGGGATTGACAACCCCTTTATCGCATTGGTTGCGAGGTTCTTGTTTGTTTGTGTAGGTACGAGGGACTTTTAAGGAGCCTCCTACTAGATTGATACCTTGGTTCTCAACAACTGAGGGAAATACTTACGCTACTTTGTTGCATCACCCTTTCCTCTTCAAGGGAAAACCAACGCAGTGCTCAAGAGGGAGCAATAGTATCATCTCCGGTGGTCAAGTTGTCCATAACTGGGGACACGACTAATCGATTAGATTGTTACTCCACAGAGTCTTGTTCACTTTACCCACAACATTCTATCCCTCCTGTTATGTCCTCACACTACCTGGTGTTTGAGAATGGGATGATAGAAACATGGTCTTCCAAAGCGGTCCTCCGGCCGAAAGTCAGTGCTCATCCAATCCCTATCGTTTGTCTACATCTGCTAGCAATCTGACCAACCAGAGTCTCGACTAAGGTCAACTAAGCCAGAGCCCATATTGGCTTGCGATTGCACACATAAGCTTTCCGGCCTTGAAGTATCTACCCATCTCTTTGAGCCTGGGTGGCATTCCGTCGGGATGATCACAGGTAGATGAAAGTGCGTTACGTTGAGTAGAGGGGGGTGAATAGGCGATTTTTATGAATTCTTCACAGAGGAATTTCAGGGTGAGGAAATTCCTAAGCGAAGAACTACTTGCAGCGGAATAAGTGCTCAGGCATAAGCATAACAGAGCAACAACATAGTCATCATGATGAAATGAAAGACAAACACAGAGTACAGAAAACGTAAACACAGGATAAGTAGGACGAAGACAAACTGACTGAAGAAATAGGATTGAGGAATTACAGAAAGTCTTCAGTCAAAGTCTTGAAACAGTAATGATCAGGTTCATCAACACATAACTGAGTAAATGAAAGGGTTGAGGAAATAGATCAAGTAGGATTGGTGAAGATAATAATTGGGTAGACCGGTTCCAACTGCTGGGACAGTAATACGTCTAGTTGGAGCGGGTGAGTATTTAAACTCGAGGACACATAGTCCCGGACACATTCCTCACCATATTCTCCTTGAGCTAAGATCACACAGACCTCGCCCAACAGTAGTGGTAAGTCTTCACAGGTGACTTCCAAACCTTCACAGACTCGGTCACTCAACAATCCACAATTCCTCTTGGACGCTCAGACCATGACGCCTAACCGTCTGGAGGATACACAGTCCTCAAAGGTAACAAGCATCGGTTCCACACAGGAACAATCTCTTCAATGATGCGCAATCACTTTGGGTTTGTAGATTTGGGTTTTCCTTACTTGATGATTTTTGCTCAAAGTCCTCGGAGGATGGGATGCTCTCAAATGACAAGTGTCAGTTTCTCTTGGAGCACCCAACCAGCTAGTGGTTGTAGGGGGCAGCTATTTATAGCCTAGGGAGCAGCCCGACATGATAAGACATAAATGCCCTTCAATGATATGACCGTTAGGTGGTAGGATATTTTGGACAGCTGGCGCGTGGAACAACAACGGTCGGATTTGAGGTTCAAATTCCTCAGGGCTATCATGTTCCTCACCGCGTAGGCAATCCGCACTGGCGAATTCCTAACTCCTCAGTTAGAACAAATTCCTCAAAGACCAGAAGATCTTTGTCTCAGTCACTGAATAAATTGACTGGACTGATATGAGATTTCCAATGGCTTCACTCGAAGGATTGGGTAGGTGTAGGATTTTGAGATGAGCATCACTTGGAAATCAGTTTCCTTAGTATTGCCTCGACCCCCTTTAACAGTACGGTGTTTCCTGTGACTCAAGAAGAAGAAAATGAAACTACGAAAACAAAAGTCTTCACGCTTCATAGTCCTCGCATGAATATCTAAGTCTTCACGGTCACACCAATTTCTTCACTTTCAAAGTCTTTAGGAGAACCAAAGTCTTCAGTCGAAGACATTCATTTTTAGGGGTCGACTTTCACTGTTAATATCAAACTCATCATCGACTTATAGAACATGTGTACACTCACAAACATATTAGTCCCTTAACCTATAATTCTTCAATACACCAAAATCACTAAGGGGCACTAGATGCACTTGCAATCTCCCCCTTTTTGGTGATTGATGATAATATAGGTTAAGTTATCAATGGGGATAAACATACGAATTGAAAGTGCTCAATACTAAGGGATTTGATTGCAAGATAGAGAAGAACTCCCCATGAAGATGTGATAGTGTGGAATTTTCTTTTGAAGCAATGCACATTTGAAGAGTAGAATCATGGAGATCTCCCCCTATATCTTGTAATTCATACACGCATTTAACATATCAAATGAAGAATTTAAGATGCATGATGAAATATGGTGACTGATGTAATTCAGCATGCATGCATTGCATATATGAGGAAATAGCATGCAGAAAACAAGGCAAAAGTATCAGGTCACCACCGGACTTTAGTTTACAACTCAATCAACAAACACTTCAGAAGAGCGAGAGTTGCAACTTAACAAAAAACGCCCATATAGATAGACCCGCTTGAAGACTAACTCAAATTTCTCCCTCTTTGTCATCAAATGACCAAAAGAGATGAAAAGTGAGGACTAACGCCCCTAAAGAATTTCATCACAAAGTCGATGGAGGAGCGCCAGTGTTGTTGGGGTCGGTTGTTGGAGTAGGGCCTGGCGCAGTGTCGTCCAAGTCTTCATTTTCATCAGTCTCGCGGGATGAGGAATATGAGCTGGGCACCATAGGAGGAACTTCAACCTTCTTGAATTTCTTTGACGGAGGCTTGGACCAGCTGAAGTCCTGCTTGAAGCCCATCTGCTTGAGATCTTCATCACCGTAGAGATGAGTCAAGACAGCCCAGGTGCGATCAAAAACTTCATTGAGGTAGTAGTGGTTCTTCTTCACTGAATTGTATGTGGCAGTCATGTTGTGAAGAATAGCACCAAACTGACGTTTGACCCATTAATGATTGCGATCCACCTTCTGATGAAGACTGAGGAGAAGCTCACGATCAGTCATCACCCTTGCAGCTATAGCTTGAGGACTTTGCTTTGAGGCATTGGCGGCAGAGTCATGAGTAGCAGAGTCATCATTGGTGGAATATGAGGCAGCTTTGCGGAACTGTCCATCCAATGGACGATTGCCCTCATCAATAATTGCAGTGGCCTTGCCCTTTTCATCAGCTGAGGAAATTGTCCGCTTGAGGACTTCAATAGGGGGCAAGAAACTGCCATGGTTGAGTATGTCAGCTTTGTAGTTGAGTGTAGACCTTGATCTGAGGAATCTCATAATCCAAGGAGCGTAAGGCTTCAACTCAAAGGGAGACTGTCGGTGTCAAAACCAGCGGATCTCGGGTAGGGGGTCCTGAACTGTGCGTCTAGGCGGATGGTAACAGGAGACAAAGGACACGATGTTTTTACCCAGGTTCGGGCCCTCTTGGTGGAGGTAAAACCCTACTCCTGCTTGATTAATATTGATGATATGGGTAGTACAAGAGTAGATCTACCACGAGATCAATGAGGCTAAACCCTAGAAGCTAGCCTATGGTATGATTGTTGTTCATCCTACGGACTAAAACCCTCTGGTTTATATAGACATCGGAGAGGGTTAGGGTTACATAGAGTCGGTTACAATGGTAGGAGTTCTACATATCCGTATCGCCAAGCTTGCCTTCCACGCCAAGGAAAGTCCCATCCGGACACGGCACGGAGTCTTCAATCTTGTATCTTCATAGTCTTGGAGTCCGGCCAAAGATGATAGTTCGGCTATCCAGACACCCCCTAGTCCAGGACTCCCTCAGTAGCCCTTGAACCAGGCTTCAATGATGACGAGTCCGGCGCGCATATTGTCTTCGGCTTTGCAAGGCGGGTTCCTCCTCCGAATACTTCATAGAAGATTTTGAACACAAGGATAGTGTCCGGCTCTGCAAAATAAGTTCCACATACCACCGTAGAGAGAATAATATTTACACAAGTTCAATCTGCTGACGTATTTCGTAGCGTGACGTCACACCACGGCCAAGCCTTTATTCGAATCATTTTTACTTTTCCACCTCAGCGCGTTTAGCGAAGCGGTTTCCTTGGCACGTCTTGTCAAAGCAGAGATCGTATCCCCTTATTCCGGGATTCTCATCAATACGGGCGTGGGTAACCCAACCGCGCCATTGATTACGGCGCTTGGGAGATAAGCGAGTTTTACCAAGCCGGTGGGGATGCATAGTTTTGTCCGTCCATATATAAGGGGATAAGGATCCACCTTTTCACCTACGCCTTCTTCCTCCTTTGCTTATCCATTTCCGCGTGCTCGAGCTCCAGCGCCCGAGTCCGCACATCTCGCCTCAACCTTCCCCAGCCATGTCCGGAGCGGGAGGCAAGTGGATGGCCTCCTCCGTCATGGAGGGGCACATCAAGAGGCTAAGGAAAGTCGGATACCTGCACAACGACATTGCGCACCGGCTTCCAGACGAGGGGTAGCTCGTCCCCACCCCCAGGCCCCATGAGAGGGTGGTGTTCCTCCCCCATTTCCTCCGCGGAGTGGGCTTTCCACTCCACCCATTTGTCCGAGGGCTCATGTTCTACTATGGCCTGGATTTCAACGATCTGGCCCCAAATTTCATCCTCAACATCTCAGCGTTTATCGTTGTGTGTGAGGCCTTCCTCCGCATCAAACCCCACTTCGGCTTATGGCTGAAGACCTTCAATGTCAAGCCGAAGGTAGTGGGCGGCCAGCAGGCGGAGTGCGGAGGTGCCATGGTGGGCAAGATGCCCAACGTCACATGGCTCGAGGGCGCCTTCGTGGAAACCATCAAAGGGTGGCTATCGGGGTGGTTCTACATCACCGAGCCGTGTGACCCTCAATGGGCAGCGGCCCCCGAATTCAGATCTGGCATCCCCACATGACTCACCTCCTGGAAAGAGAAGGGCCTGACATGGGGCGATTTAGAAGAGCTGACCGGACTCCAAACCTATGTCCAAGACCTTGTGAACAAGAAGACCAAGCTCGTCAACGTGGTCCAGGTCATGCTCGTCCGCCGGATCCTCCCCTGCCAACAACGGGCCTTCAACTTGTGGGAGTTTGATCCGGCACAGCACCAGACCTTGAGCAGGCTCTTCGACACTATGTACGAAGATGCCTGGAGGGTGCTGTTTAAGGGCGCCGAGGCTCCCGCATCCGCTACCGAAGATCACGGATTCAGCTTGCAGCGTCAAGCCGGCGAGGTAAGCCATTTTTATCCTTTACGGGACACTTGCTTTTCATAGTTTGACTCTATGCTGGACCTAAACTCCCCTACCTTTGACAGGCCTGGCAGAAAAAGTCTGGGCAGGTTAACTGTCCGGCTCCCTTACCAGAAGAACCAGCGGACGCCCGATTGACGGGGCTGCTGGCTCCGGCACCTTACGTGGTGCCGGAGAAGAAGACCAAGAAGAAGGCCACGGGAACTCGAAGGAGTTCCCGGCGCCAGGTGTTGTCGGACTCATCGTCTGACGACTCCGAGGCAGACTCCTCCCCCGAAGACGAGGAGGAGAAAAAAGAGGCTCTCCCCCAGCGGGGGGAGAGAAGAAAAGGAAGGCCTCCCCAACGGGGGAGGCCGAAGGGTCCAAGAAGGGAAGGACCCTCCCCCTGGACTACTCCGCCAACGCCGACGACGGCGAAGAGGATTGGCCCTCGAGGACCAAGCCCCTGGCAAGATCGTAAGTGTCCGGATTCCAGAATAACTCATGATTTTTCCTTTGTCGCGTAGCGTCTTCTAACGCTGAATACACCCATGTAGCCCGCCCAAGGACGAGCTTCCCGCTTCGTTGAGCAGCTCCCTGGATTCGTTGGATGTGGACAGCACTTCACTTCCGACTGCCTCCTCCCCCCGTGACGCAGACGATGCCGCGGTGGAATCCCAAAAGGGGCCCAACCAGGAGGAGGTGGTCCTGGAGGCGCTGCAAGGCGACCTCCCGGACTCCAGGCGCGAAGAGGGCGAAACCCCAAAGGGCTCTCAGTCCGGACCTGTGCTGGACTCCGTACCGGAACCTACAGTGGTTCTGAAGTCCGGCGGGCGGGCTCTTCGTAAGAAGGGCAAAACTGCGACGCCGGTGGCCTCCGTTCAACCGGAGGCACCGGATAATTTGCTGGAGGCGCTCAACGGCGCCTCCATCAACGAGGAGCACCGCACTGTTATGAGTGCGGTGATCCAGAAAGTTCAGTCCGCCAAGAGCGGGCTGATTGAAGCCTGCACCAGCCTTCTAACAGGCTTTGAGGTATGTGATTAAGATATGTAAAAATAGTACCGCATAGACAGTAGCCCCTGATGCTCAGTTTGGTGTTCGGAAAGAAAAGCCGAACTGAGGATCTAAAAATATATATACGCAGGAGTCTAACACAAATATGTCAATATGGGAATGCAGGCTGCGCTGCTAACCTCTGCCGCACTGACTGCGGAGGTCAATGCATTGAAGCAGAGCCTCGAGCGGTCCGAGAACGGGCTCGGCTGTGCCAAGAAGTAGCTCGAGGACAAGGAAGGTGAGTAATACCTTATTAAAGTAATACCTTATAGAAAGGATTTGGTTGCAAAAAATGACAGGAATAACGCGAGTATTGCAGGG
The DNA here is from genome assembly GCF_018294505.1 of Triticum aestivum. Lineage (NCBI taxonomy): Eukaryota > Viridiplantae > Streptophyta > Magnoliopsida > Poales > Poaceae > Triticum > Triticum aestivum. The sequence goes on along the minus strand of NC_057813.1, from coordinate 439,141,175 downwards.
GCCACGGACAAGGTGGCGACCCTGAAGGAAGCGGTGTCCGAGGCCGAATGCAATGCGGCCGCGGAACGCACTGAGCGAGAGAAGCAGGAGGCACGGGTGGCGGAGGTGCGGCAAGAGCTCGAGGCTCTTGTGAAAAAACACGAGAGTTTGGAGCGTGACTCGAAGACTCGAGAGTCCGAGCTCGCCTCGGCTCTTGAGAGTGCCAAAGCCGCTAAGGCCGAAGCCCAGAAAGCCCTCCAGGAAATTGAGGCGGTAAAAAAGATAGCAGTGGGTAAGGCATTCTTCATGCAAAGCAAGCATGTTAAAGTGAATTACTTGTTACTTACCCGAATCCGGAGCTCTCCAGGAGCATTCGCGGATCTGCCCCGTAGTGTGTCCGACGCTGCCGCATTCTACCGGGTCGAGGAGGGGAGCTCGACGGAAAAGGTGTTCTGGTCTCAATATGCTGAGGCCGTACATCCGGTGCCCCTGAGCGACCAGCTGAAGCAGCTGGTCGAGCTCCACAAGGTGGCTGAACAGGCCATGAAGGGCCTCATAGTTCGGCTGTGGCCTAAAGAAGCCGTGCCTGGGAGGTACTTCGGTCTGGTGCAGCGGCTGGTGGACACCTGTCCATGGATTGAAGTCATCAAGCATTCCGTCTGCATTGAAGGTGCCCGTCGGGCCCTTGCCCGCGCTAAAGTGCATTGGGGCAAGATGGACGCCGAGAAGCTTGTGACGGACGCGCCACCGCCGGGCAAGGAGTATCGCACGCCTGAGATGTTTTATAAGGGCGTCCTGAAGGGTGCCCGCCTTATAGCGGGTGAGTGCTCCAAAGATGTAATTTTTGAGTAGACTCGCATTTGTTATCCTGTGCGCTGAAAACTTTGTTCATATGCGCTAAGCAACACTTGTTAATTTGAAATATTACCTTCTGTGCGGCCGTTTATGAAATTTGAGAGATGGCAAGTCGTTGGCTTCAGCCCCCATGCCACGAGTGCTGGGGTGTTCGGGATAAACTTGAGCGCTCTTGTTCCCATTTTTGGGTCCTTCGAGGGAGGCGCTCAACACAACGAACGAGGCACCCGGACTTATATTGCTTGAACACTCCCACTTAGCCATAGAATTCTATAATTTTAAATTTTGGCGAAGCCCCTAGTGTTCGGAAGACCGAATTCGGGGCGCTATCCATGCCTGGGCCGGACAAGGCCGGCTCCTCACTCTAAGCGGCATAGGTCTTTAGGGACTCGAAAAAACCTCTCGAACAGCGACCGGCTCTCGCCCTATCATGACGGTCAGTTTTAGCTTTCTCCACTGAGGTGCTCAACCCAGCTAACTGGGGCACAATCGCAGTGGTTCTCCCAGCGCTACCTTAGCCGATATAATGGAACGTAAGGTACCAAAACATGGGAGCCGGGCAAACCCAACTATTGACCCAAGACATGATTCGGAGCCGAGGCATATAATGCTATAAGTTCGGGGTGCCGCACTTGTGAAAGTGTTCGGACTTATCACACCATATTTTGGGAAACTTAAGCCCCTGGTGTATTTGGCCGTACCAAAGCGTACGGATGCGACATGTCATAAGTGAACATATATAGATAGAAAAAGTAATGCAATAATAGGCAAAAAGTGATGCATTGTTTATTCAAAAAATGCTGCAATGAAAGCAGAACGATGCAAATAGTGCGATAAGCAAGGGATGGGACTATTTAACATGTCCCCCTCCAGGGGTAGGCTGCGGGATTGTATGTGAAACAGGTATATTGCTCGTAATAGAGACCACCTGGACACTCGACGTAGATTTTCTGCTTCCCTGGCTGTTGCATCGTGAGTTCGGCAATTCTACTGCCGGACAGGGCTTCTGGAAAACGGAGTCCTGAGAATAAGAAAAAAAAGAATGACAAAATTGGGAGCCCCTGGTGCGGTCAAGCCGCTCTCCGGGCGTGCCGTGGTCGTGCCCTTACCCCTATGCCCATGGTATCTCCAGAGCGTAGTTATGTACGCGTGGTACTGGTTTTGCGATTACGCGAGGGCTGGGGTTGGGGCCGCATTGCTACGCGTTCTTGGAACGTGCCAGGCGGTCTTGTTGTGGGTTACTCCGGGCGCGCTTGACGGTGTCCGCCCGCTTAACGGCCGAACTCGAGAATTGCCTTAAGAGGCTGCTTTGTACTTCCGCCGCGAGAGCCGCTGTATGTTCCTCCGTCCGGAGAGAGCGTTCGGTGTTTCTGTTGACCGTAATGACTCCTCGAGGGCCTGGCATCTTGAGCTTGAGGTATGCGTAGTGCGGCACCGCATTGAACTTTGCAAATGCGGTTCGTCCGAGTAGTGCGTGATAGCTGCTGCGGAACGGGACTATGTCGAAGATTAACTCCTCGCTTCGGAAGTTATCCGGGGATCCGAAGACCACTTCAAGTGTAACTAAACCTGTACAGTTGGCCTCTACACCTGGTATGACGCCTTTAAAGGTCGTCTTTGTGGGTTTAATCCTTTAGGGGTCTATGCCCATCTTGCGCACTATATCCTGATAAAGCAGGTTCAGGCTGCTGCCGCCGTCCATCAGGACTCGAGTGAGGTGAAATCCATCGACGATTGGGTCTAGAACCAATGCGGCGAATCCGCCGTGGCGGATGCTAGTGGGGTGGTCCCTTCGATCAAAAGTGATCGGGCAGGAGGACCACGGATTGAACTTTGGGGCGACTGGCTCCGTCGCATATACGTCCCTGAGTGCACGCTTCCGCTCCCTTTTGGGTATGTGGGTTGCGTATATCATGTTCACCGTCCGCACTTGTGGGGGGAAACCCTTCTGTCCTCTATTGTTCGGCGGCCGAGTCTCCTCCTCGTCATCGCTATGCAGCCCCTTGTCATTGTTTTCGGCAGTTAACTTGCCTGCCTACTTGAACACCCAACAATCCCTGTTGGTGTGATTGGCTGGCTTTTCGGGGGTGCCGTGTATCTGGCATGAGCGGTCGAGTATTCGGTCCAAATTGGACGGGCCCGGAGTATTTCTTTTGAATGGCTTTTTCCGCTGACCGGGTTTAGAGCCTCTGAATCCGGCATTGACTGTCGTATCCTCAGTATTGTCGCCATTAATGCGGCGCTTGTGCTTGTTGCGACGCGACCTGCCGTTGGTGTTCTTGGTATCCGAATTACCGGGGCTCTTGGTCATGTTGTTACTATGAGCTAGCCAGCTATCCTCTCCTGCGCAGAAGCGGGTCATAAGTGTTGTGAGGGCTGCCATGGATTTCGACTTTTCCTATCCTTGGTGCCGGGCAAGCCACTCGTCGCGGATGTTGTGTTTGAAGGCTGCAAGGACCACTGCATCCGGACAGTCAACGATTTGATTTTTCTTGGTTAGGAACCGTGTCCAGAATTGTCTGGCCGATTCTTCTGGCTACTGGATTATGTGGCTTAGGTCATCGGCGTCTGGTGGTCGCACATAAGTGCCCTGGAAGTTGTCCAGGAATGCGGCTTCCAGGTCTTCCCAACAACTGATTAACTCTGCTGGCAAGCTGTTAAGCCAATGCCGCGCTAGTCCTTTAAGCTTGAGTGGGAGGTATTTGATGGCGTGTAGATCATCACCGCGGGCCATGTGGATGTGAAGGGGATAGTCCTCGATCCAAACCGCAGGATCTGTTGTGCCGTCGTATGATTCGATGTTTACGGGTTTGAAACCCTCAGGGATTTGATGATCCATTACTTCGTCTGTGAAGCATAGTGGGTGTGCGGCGGCTCTGTATTGGGCTATATCACGATGCAGCTCAAATGAGCTTTGTCTACTGTGTTCGGCCTGACCGGATTTGCTGTATCCGGCGTGATGGTTGTCATCTTGTATCGTGGGACGCCCACGCGATCAGTAGATCAATCTTGTTTGTCTTGCCTTGTCCTCCAATATGTCTCGCAAGTCTGGTGCACTCCCCCGTAGTTTCGTACTCTTCGAGCGACGCCGGGGTGCGGCTTTAGCGGAGGGCCTAGAGGCCTCTCTGTCGCGGCCACGAGGTGGCCGGTCAGCCGCGTCATGCGCTGGTGATGTAGGTTTAAGTGCTTCCTCCTCTAATCAGGGTAGCAGCCTGCGCTTTGGGTAGCTCTTGGAGGGGCGTTCAAGTTCATACTCTTCGGCCGCAAGGACTTCAGTCCATCTATTAGCTAGCAAGTCTTGGTCAGCTCGAAGCTGTTGCTGCTTTTTCTTGAGGCTGCTTGCCGTGGCCACAAGCCTGTGTTTGAAACGCTCTTGTTCGACGGTATCCTCAGGTACGAGAAATTCGTCGTCGTCGAGGCTTGCCTCATCTTTGGAGGGAGGCATATAATTATCGTCCTCTACCTCTTTGTCTGCCGCTCTCTCATGAGGGCTGGCTTCTCCATCCTCCTGCGTTGAATCCTGCTGGAGGGGGTTGTCTTTGGCACTGTCCGGGGTGTTATTGTCTCTGCTGCCGGAATCTCCGTTTTTGCTGTGGCAGGATTTAGAGCGGCGCCGTTGACGCCGGCGCTTAGGTTGTTTCTTGGAGGGGTCGTCCTCCATTGTTCCATCGCCATTCCCATCCTTTGGGATGTCCACCATGTAAATGTCGTATGACGAGGTGGCCTTCTAGTGCCCTGTAGGCGTCGTCTCCTGCATCGTCATCCATACCGTCGATGTCTTCGGAGTCGAAATTTAGCATGTCGGTTAAGTCATCGACAGTGGCTATGAAGTGGGTGGTGGGTGGGCTTTGAATTTCTTTGTCGTCCGCATCCCAACCGTCCTGACCATAGTCCGGCCAGGGCTCTCCTAATAAAGAGAGACACTTTAGCAAATTCAGGATGTCGCCAAAGGGTGAGTGCTGAAAGATGTCCGCAGTGGTGAACTCCATGATCGGCGCCCAGTCGGATTCGATTGGCAGGGGCGCGGGAGGTTCGGAGTCCGGAGAGGAGTCCGGCACCTTGGAGTCACGAGCTTCACAAAGGACATGGTTGGTATTTGGCTCTATCGCTGTAGAGGTAGCAGCCCCCGAGGCGGTGTCCAGCCATCCGTCCTCGATCGGCGCAGTCAGCTCCGAGCCAAGGGTCAGAGCGGACACTTGTGAGGCCTCCAGGGCACTGTCCGGTAGCAGTGCTAGATCATGCCCATCGTGATAGTGCGGCGCGCTCGGCTGCGGCTCGAACCCGTCGAAGATCAAGTCTCTGCGAACGTCAGCCGTATAATTCAAACTTCCAAATCTGACCTGATGGCCAGGGGCGTAGCTTTCAATCTGCTCTAGATGGCCAAGTGAGTTGGCCCGCAGTGCAAAGCCACCGAATACAAAGATTTGTCCGGGGAGAAAAGTCTCACCCTGGACCGTGTCGTTGTTGATGATCGAAGGAGCCATCGGGCCTAAAGGCGACGACACAGAGGAACTCTCAATGAAAGCACCAATGTCGGTGTCAAAACCGGCGGATCTCGGGTAGGGTGTCCCGAACTGTGCGTCTAGGCGGATGGTAACAGGAGACAAGGGACACGATGTTTTTACCCAGGTTCGGGCCCTCTCGATGGAGGTAAAACCCTACTCCTGCTTGATTAATATTGATGATATGGGTAGTACAAGAGTAGATCTACCACGAGATCAATGAGGCTGAACCCTAGAAGCTAGCCTATGGTATGATTGTTGTTCGTCCTAGGGACTAAAACCCTCCGGTTTATATAGACACCGGAGAGGGTTAGGGTTACACAGAGTCAGTTACAATGGTAGGAGATCTACATATTCGTATCGCCAAGCTTTCCTTCCACGCCAAGGAAAGTCCCACCCGGACACGGGACAGAGTCTTCAATCTTGTATCTTCATAGTCTTGGAGTCCGACCAAAGATGATAGTTCGGCTATCCTGACACCCCCTAGTCCAGGACTCCCTCAGAGACATCGCAACATTTGCCAAAGTCCTCATGAAGAAGTCATGGTTGTTCACTGGAATACCATGCATGATATTGAAAAGCAGATTCTTCATGATGCCAACAACTTCTTCATCATTCGAGTCGTGGCCTTTGATAGGACTTGGTGTCTTGGGCAGAATGTGGTATACAGTCCTAGGCACATATTGCAATTCCTTCACAAGAAAATTTGTCCTTGAGGCTTGACCAGGCTTCAGTGGCTTCATCAGAACTTGCATGAAGTGATCAGACAGTTCGGTTTCATTGTAGATAAGATGCGCACCTTCTGGGGGAGGACTGACAGGCATGGCATGAAGCAATTCAGTGGCCGGTGCTTTAAAGTGAGTATTTTCTATCATCTAGTCCAACACCCAAGAATTGACATCTTCAGCATTGCCAGTGATGTGCAGCATTGCATAGAACTGAAGAATGAGTTCTTCGTTCCAATCACAGATATCAGTGCAGAAATTGAGCAATCCAGCATCATGAATAGCACTGAGGACTGGTGTGAAGCACGGCAATGATTCCAGATCAACATGAGGAATGTGCTCATGGTCGAAGACTTTGTCTTTGTTGAAAAGCACTGAGGAATAGAAGTTGGCTTGGCTAGTAGTCCAGAAACGCTTCCTTCTCAGGCGAGTAGAGTCATAAGGATTGTAATTAGTGAAGAACACATGCTCATTGAAGAAGGCATCAGCCTTGAATTTTGGAGTCTTGGAGAAGGGATTCTTCGGCTTTGGCTAAGGAGTATTAGTCAGTTGAAGAACAACCTTAGGAATCTCAATCTCCGGAGCCGCAGGCTGAGGAATTTCAGCTTCTGCTTCAGTAGCAGTCTGGGCCTTCATTTCTTCATCAGCTTTGTCATCAGCACTAGTGGCTAGAATCTCTTCATGAATGGGAGGGGCAGTAGGAATTTCATCAGAACCCATCTGAACTTCTGTGGAGACTGGGGACTGAGGAATTTGTTGAAGTGGTGTGAACAAAGGAGAGTTGGGGTGCTGACTGTCCCAAAAGTCATTGTTCATCATAGGTGTGGTGCTCCCAATGTCCACATCCTCATCCTCTTACATTTCTTCAACGTCGGCCTCTTCAGCTATGAACTGAGGCGTTGGCGATGATACCTGGGGAGTTGAAGTGATAGCATCCACTTCAATTTCTTCATCCATCTGCTCTGTGGAAGCAGCAGAGGGATCTTCTTCAGCAGATTCATCAGGAATCTCATAATCTTCACCATAAGGAATGAGTTCCTTTGATGGCATGCTTGAGAGAGGAATAACATCGATAGGCTTCTCAATTGAGCTTGTCAAAATCTTCGCCTTCTTGGGTGCAGAAGATTCTGAGGAAATTGATGCTTTCCTTTTCTTCAGAGCGGCTAGCTCCGCAGCTTTTGTTTTCTTCACTTCCACAGCAGAAAGAAGAATTGGACTTGGTGTTGGTGCAGGTGGAGCAGAGTAAATTGGATCAATTTTTTCAGGCACAACTGATGCAGTTGGCCTATCTTGTACAATTTCTTTAGGCACAGCTTCAGGTTCTTCAGCTGTCCTGACTTCTTCTTCAAGCAGAACACTAGTGGTTGCCCTGGCAGTTTCTTGAGCGGCTGGTATTTCTTCAGCCCTTGTGCTTGCAGTTTCATCAGCAGCCTAATTTTCATCAGTGGTGCTGGCATGTTCTTCAGTCGGCTGGGCAGATGCTTCAGCCGAGGTAATCTCAATGTGCGATGGATCAACAACATTGGAAGTGAATTTCTTCGCCATTTTGATGAATCTGACCTTGGCTCCCAGTCATTCTGCCTTATAGGCGTAAAATTCATCACTGAGCTTTTTGATCTCAGATTGGAGTGCAATGAGTTGCTTAGGCGATAACCTCAGAACGCTATCCTTCAAATAGCGCTGCTTCTTGTACTAGGCTTTCTTAGCAACTCTGGCTTGATCATATTTCCACTTTTCTTCAGCAATGAACCCTGTCAACATGTGAATTTGTCTAGGAGTGAGGTCTAGCTCAGGCAATGGAGTGTTCGGATCTTTGTGCTTGAGGTCAATAAAATCCAGGATCTTCTTCGGATCCAATAGAAGAGGCACATCACTTCCTTTAGCTCTAGTGGCCCTTTGTTGTCTATCTTTGATGATCTCATCTAATTCATCATCATCAGCCTCATCATCATCAGAAGGCACTTGAAAAGCAACTTGTTTCTTGTGAGGACTTGGTCTAGTGCCTCGTCTTGCAGTGGCCTTAGTCTTCAGCAGAATTGGGCTCTTTGAAGACAGATGAGGAACTGAAGAACTTGCAGAAGCTCCTAAGGCAATTGAAATGCCTATGGTCCTTTGGCACGTGGCGAGATGCACAGGTGCTGAGAACATTGTCGGAGGAGCTGAGGGTTTTGAGACCCGAGGAACAGGAGCACCTTGAGGAACTGGGGCAGTTTGAGGAATCTGCCTTGAAGGCACAGAGGAGCTTGGTCGTGAGGGCATTGCTGAGGAACTTGGCCGTGAGGGCATTGTCGGTGTCAAAACAGGCAGATCTCAGGTAGGGGGTCCCGATCTGTGCGTCAAGGGTGATGGTAACAGGAAGCAAGGGACACAGATGTTTACACAGGTTCGGGCCCTCTCGATGGAGGTAAAACCCTACTTCCTGCTTGATTAATATTCATGATATGGGTAGTACAAGAGTAGATCTACCACGAGATCGGAGAGGCTAAACCCTAAGAGCTAGCCTATGACGGTATGATTGTAATTGTGATCGGCCTTCTAAGGACCAACCTCTCCGGTTTATATAGACACCGGAGAGGGTTAGGGTTTACATGGAGTCGGTTACAAGGAAGGAAACATAATATCCGGATCACCAAGCTTGCCTTCCACGCCAAGGAGAGTCCCATCCGGACACGGGCCGGAGTCTTGAGTCTTGTATCTTCACGCTTCAATAGTCCGGACGTTGTACACAGTCCGGCTATCTGGATACCCCCTAATCCAGGAATCCCTCAGTAGCCCCTGAACCAGGCTTCAATGACGATGAGTCCGGCGCGCAGTATTGTCTTCGGCATTGCAAGGCGGGTTCCTTCTCCAAATACTCCAAAGTGGTTATCGAACACGTAGACCGTGTCTGGATCTGCAAGATGATCTTCACATGGTATAAATCTGATTTGCTGGCAATCTTTGTCCGTCGTGCCCTTGCATCGTGGTCTGGTCCAATGCGAACCGGCGTTTCTTACCCCACCTCGACTCGTGTTACGAGGCGGTTTTATTGGCACGTCCCGTCGAGGCAGAGATCGTGTTCCTCTTATTACGGGATTTTCCATCAATATGGGCGTGCCTAACCCCACGACGGCCGTTGGTATTACCCCGTGTATTTTTAGATAAGCCTCAAACAGTCACACCAAGGACTCTTGATATTCACCTCCTTTATAAACGGGTCGAGGTCTACGCCTCTTTTTCACCTTCATCGCGCCTTCTCGCACCTCGAGTTCTAACACCCAAAACCTAAGCTCCAACCCCCAGGAACCTCCAATATGTCCGGATCTGACCCTCAAGGCCGGTGGGTGGCCTCCTCGATTGAAGAGAAGGACATTGCAAAGCTTAGGGAGGTCGGATACCTGACCGCCGATATCCAGCACAGGGTTCCTGCTCCAGGGCAGGTCGTCCATACGCCAGAGCCCAATGAGTGTGTCGTTTTCGTCCCACACTTCCTCCACGGTTTGGGTTTCACCCTCGATCCCTTCGTGAGGGGGCTCATGTTCTATTATGGGTTGGATTTTCATGATCTGGCTCCAGGCGCTATCCTCCATATTTCGTTGTTTATTATCGTGTGCGAGGCTTTTCTCCACGTCACGCCACACTTTGGCTTATGGCTCAAGACCTTCAATGTGAAGCCGTAGATGATCGAAGGGCAATATGTAGAGTGCGGAGGTGTCGTAATAAGCAGAAACGCCGATGCCCCATGGCCAGAGGGTTCTTTCCCAGAAGTATCCGATGTATGGAAACGGAGGTGGTTTTATGTCATGGCTCCCAGAGGCACAAAGTGGGTGGCTGCCTGTCGTGGATTTGTCACGGCAGATGTCCTAGTGAAAGGACTTAGTCGTGGAGCCATCGCTACGGGTTTACCTGAAGGGGTTAAAGCGGACACAAAGACATGAGGGTTTATACTAGTTCGGCCCCTTCGATGAAGGTAAAAGCCTACATCTAGTTGTGATGGAATTGATGTGATCTCGATGCCTAGGGAGCAAACAAGCTTCGCCTAGGCTCGAGTTGTGGTTGTCTGTCCTGAACCGCCGCCGGGTCGTCCCCTTATATACACGGGTGACGCCCGTCGGTCCATAGAGTCCCAACTGGTTCATACTCGTATCCCGGTTGGTATCTCTCTATTCCTAACTTACAATACAAGTTATACATCAGGCCGGTTTACGGCTACAGGTTCTAAACCGACTACAAGCCTTGGGCCTTCATCTGCTTATACCACCAATGAAGTTAATCTGGCCCAAGTAGGCCGGTTTACACCTAGTGGTAATATCCCCAACATTAGGCCCCAGATTGATTTGAACTGGTTCATGTCAATCCTTCACAAAATCTTGTATCTTGGACATCTTCTGGTAATTGGTAAACCGCCATTTCGTCATCATTTTTGGTTGCTGTAAACCGGCATGACGTCATCATGAAATTTGTCATTTATAACGCCCTCTTTTAACAATAGCTCCTGGATCTGCGCGCTTGACCTAGCTCTGTTGCCTTATAAATAAGACCGAAGGGTCATTTCTTTCCTTTCCCTTCGTCCCTTCTTCTTCGTCTTCCTCACGTCGCTGGCCTTGGAGCTCCGCCACCGCCGTCGACCTCTGCCTCGTCTTGGGCCGCTGCATCGACCTGAACGTACCAGAGCATTGCGGCATCTCTCCGCATCTTCTCCATTCCCGGTAAGCTTTCTCCTCTTTTTGACCTAGATCTGTTCTTAGGGTTCCATGTTCGTGCTGTGTTCATCGCGTGCTCATACCTGTTCTCTGACCTTGAATGAATCTGTGATCCCCTGTTGTGTTTAGTAGTAATCTCTAAGCATCCGCCTGTAGTTTCTCATCTAAGTCCATAGATCTCCCGCACATACCTGCTCAATGGTTCACTTCTGTTTCTGCCTTAATCTTCGGAATATTTTCTCTTTTTGTGAGCTCGCTGTAGATCCGCGGCTATAATAAGATCTTGTGAAACTTGTTTCTGCATACCTAGTTATCCATAGCTTCAATTGCTTCCGATGCTTAGGTCAGGCGGCTTAACTTTACCATAGAGAAAAATTTTCTAAACCGGTATATACCATTAGTCCCCTGGTTGAACCGCCAGAATCCATATGATGCCGCATTGTAGAAGACCGGTTTATATGTACTGCCTCCAGTTTATCGTAGTTTAGATCAACACCTTCTTTTATCCAGCGTGTTCTTGAACCGGATCACCTATCTCTTGTAGATCTCGCCATGGCCAAACAAGTGTATGAGTGCAATTGGGTTCCCTCTCGCGTCACAGAATCACAGTTGGACGATCTAGTCCTGATCGGCGCTTTAGACAACAAAGATGCGATCCACTGGAGGGTTCCTGGAGATGAATGTCCTCCCACACCCCAGGAAGGAGAGGTTGTGGTCTTCGCAGATCACTTGGCCCGGGGCTTCAAACCGCCTGGTTCTAAATTTTATCGGGATGTATTAGCCAATTTTCAGCTCCGTCCACAGGATATTGGCCCCAACTCCGTCACCAATCTATGTCACTTTCAAGTACTCTCTGAGGTATATCTTCAAGAGGAGCCTTCAGTCGAGTTGTTTAGAGACCTCTTCCATTTAAACCGTCGCACTGAATTTACCGACGGCCCCAATACAGAATTGGGCGGTATGGCCATCTAGAAGAGGAAATAAATCACTTATCCCCATGTCAAACTCCATACTCACCCCAAGGAGTGGAATGCAACTTGGTTTTATTGCAAGGATACCTCCCCTGAGAATGAAAATCCCTTGCCTGGCTTCCGTCCGGAACGGCTCAGCAACACTCACCCTTTTCCACAAAGACTAAGCGCCAAGGAGAGAATTAAATATGCTCCGCAACTGTCCAAGCTCCGAGCCTTTATGTCCAACGGTTTAACAGGAATAGACCTTGCACGCTGTAGGATATCGTGGAGCATACTGCCTCTGAGGCGGCGCCCCGGTTTGATGTGCAAGTATACTGGTAGCGTCGATGACCCACTCTGACACATTAAAATCCAACTCTCCGACGATGAAGTCACAGATTCTGTCAAGAAGATGTTGAATGAACCGGAGCACCTCTGTGCTCAAACCGGCCTGCTTCCTTACTGCACCACCAACAAACCGCCATTGGTAAGTTTTTAATTGCCCTATTGTTGAACCTGTTACTGCTCTATCTGTCTGACATTTAATCACTGCTGATCCAGGGTGATAATCCGTTTTGGAGCAAGAAGCTTCCACAAGATAAAACGGAGAAGGCAGGGCGGTCAACGCGGCCCAAGACCAAAGTTATTAAGAAACCAGCTCACAAGAGAAAAACCACCGCTTCATCTGATCCAGCTATTGATGATGATGTGGGTAATCCGGACCTTGAGGTAGAACTTGATTCACTTGGCTTACTTTTTACACGCCTAATTGATGATGATGCTTGTCAGGACGACGCTGAAGCCAGCCATGCGGAATTTGCTGAGGTAACTATTCTCTCTTCCGATTCAGAAATCTTGCCTTTGCCAAAATTTCGCCAGGCAAACCGGAAAGTTAAATTTTCTCATCCTCTTAATTATTTGGATCCCAAACTTCTTATGAAGACTCAGCAACATGAAGCTCGCCGCACAACCCGACACAGTGGCCAGGTAGTTACCTCCGCCGGTTTACCAAACAGTCCGGTTCGAAAACGCCGCTCCGAGGTCTCCGACCTTTTTATTGATTTAAATCCTAAAGCGGGTTTCTTCCGTCAACCTCTTAATCCATCCGACTCCGATTATCAGGTTACTTCTCATTCATCTTCTGGTGAATCGTCGTCCACTCAGCTGCCATCATTGAAGATAGTTGCTGGGTAAGCTAAACTAAACATATGCTTCCAGTATACTGTGCAATGGCTTATGTTTTTTCTTGACTCTTTGTTTTTCTTTCAGGGCCAAACCGAAACCAAGCAAGAAGGCCCGCCTGGATAAAGCGGCTGAAGAAGATGTAGCCCCAGAACATGACAAAGCGGCAGATCTTGAAGAATTTGCCCCTGAAGATATTCCCAATGATCCTCCTTTGCAAGATGATGCTATTCCTAAAGAGAGACCTATTAACACTTCAGTCTCTGCTGATCCGCCTGCCAGCTCGGCCCGGATTGAGAAATCCCACAGTCCTGCTGACAAACCGACCGCACCAACACAAACCGGTGAGTCCAAAGATGATGACGTTGTGATCACCGGTGTAGGCCGCTTTGAACCCGGGAATCCTGTCACCTTAACCAAGCATACCATAAAAGAGGATTTTTCCGCTCTGAACAAAGGAAAATGGGATGTTGAACTAGAGACATATGCCGCTCTGAGTGCCCAAGATCTTCATTCCGGCTATTTAAACCGGCTTTATACTAGCCGCGACTGTGAAGCTGGTCTGGTGAAGATGATGAGGGATAAATTTGAGGTAACTTACTTCTTCACTTACTGCCATTGTGTCAATCCTCCTAGCCCCCAAGGGCCGGTTTGTAACCTTCGTCAAACCGGGACTTGAACACAATCCTCAACACTTTGAAATCCATCAGTATAGCCCCCAAGGGCCGGTTTAACTTAACATAATTAAATCGGGGCTTCGATAGAAAACTTAGAACATAATGTGATCAAATAGCCATTAGCCCCCAAGTGCCAAGTTGAATACCTGTATTGAGCTTGGGACTTTGCAATCTAGTAATATATAAAAATTGAAGGTGCATTAGCCCCCAAGTATCAGGCATATAACTTTGTTATGTGGTTGATACTTCAATTTCTTGGACCGCCTGTTTAAAGCTAAATGCTGTCTGTATGCAGGCTGAGGTGAGAATCAAGGAGGACCGGATTGCCGATTTGCAGGAGGCCTTGAAGACCCAACAGGCTGAAACAGACAAAGCAAAGGAAGAACTAACCAGCGCCTTGAGTACCGCTGAACAGCTGAAGGAGGGCTTCAAGAAAGAGCGGGCTGATTGGGCAACTGAGAAGGCCGCTTTAACCAAAAGAGCGGAAAATGCTGAAGCTGCCCTTAAACCGGTGGTGGATGAACTTATGGCCGTAAAGCGGCAAATACACTCCATGACCGCTGCAATCTTTGGTAAGCTCCTTTTAACTTCTGTGATAATTTGAACCAGTTGTAGTGTGAATCCGGTTTGAGACCGTCCCTATATTGTTGTAGGCACACGCATCGGGCACTTAGGAAACGATGTGCGGAAGAAACTGAAGGCTGCCTACACCTTAGTGGAACAATTATATACTGGAGCCCAGCGGATCATCACCACAGCCTCTCATAACAACCCGGCACCTTCTTTAATCCAGGACACGCTTAACAGGTTGTCGATGCTTCCGGCCCGGATTGAGGAGCTGAAAAAATCCGCTGCTCGAACCGGAGCTATTAACGCCTTGATCCGGGCAAAGGCGTGGGTGCCAGATTTTGACCCTATGGAAGCAGCTCAAGGCTATCCCAGCCTGAAGGAGGATGGCTCTGAATTTAATGAAGATGATCTGAGGGCAATAAACCGTGCAGTGCGACCTCTGGCTTGCCAATTAGCTGAAGAGGCAGACTTGACGCATTATCAAGCGCAATATAACAATCAGAACAAGCGAGTGCCTTCCCCAACTCTTGAAGCGGAGAATCTGATTCCTCCAATCGTAAGCATACTTACGCTCCTGATATTGAACCGTCCTCCCTGATCCATGAAGAGGCTGTTTTCCAAGCTTTAATGGGAATCGACTGGACCACTGTTGATTTCCAGCCAATGGGTAGAGACGAGAAAGCTGAAGCGGCGGATGATGAGGAGCAGGCTTGAACCGGAAGCCGGTTTGGATAGCTGTTTTTGGCATCCTTCCAAAATAACAATGATCTTTATTTGGGCACCGTGTTGCCTTGTAATAGGATAGTTAATACTTCTGCCTTGAATATGCCATCGTGCATAAGTACTGAAGCTTTTGGTCGAAAAACTTCAATTCATATTTCCTGCAATCATAAAAATTTGAACTTCGGTGGCGGCTATACCGCCAGCCGGTTTATGATTTTGATATGTGTATCTGTAATGTAACAAATAGGTGATACAAAATACCTGCCATGTCTGGGCATTAAGCTGGCTTAGCCAAGCTTGAAGCAGATGTTTTATAAACCATTACCGTCAATAAGGGGGGAGAAAACAGCTCCCGTATAAACCGTACTGAATCAATACAAGCCCCCATGTTATTCCATGATGTTAACAGGAAAAGGTAAACCGAGCATACTTCTCCGGATTAAAGGGGAATCAAATCCATCGGCTGAACCAGAAAAAAGGTGTTTGTTGACATAAAAGAAATCCAACAAAAACAAAGAACAAACAAGCCATGAAAATAACATGGAAGCAAAGGCAATGATAAAAAACCGTTTGCAAAAATATGCTATACTGAGCTGATCAGATGGTGTTACCATGGTCGGACAGGACCAAGCCCCCAATAGGAGTGACAATGATTCAAGTCAGCCAGGTCCCCAAATGATTCGTGGCATATATGCCAAATCAAGAGGCGTGGCAATGGTTCGGGTTCGACCAAGCCCCCAAGTGATTTCGTGGCCTTAGGCCGATCAAGAGGCGTGACTGGTTCAGACTTGACCATGTCCCCAAGTGATCTGGTGGCTGTCGCCTATCAAGAGGTGTCGCGTTGGTTCGGACACGACCAAGGCCCCAAGTGATATATAAAAAGCAAATGTCAAGGGGTAAACCGGAGGCCGCTTTAAAAACAGAGCCACTCCATGTAACCACGCATGATAAGAAAGATAGAGACCCCGCTTTAGCTGAGGCTCCGGTTTTATTATATCAAAGATAATATATACACTGTCATGATATGTACATAGATAGAGCCGATGGCTCAAGTGTAGTAAGGCCGAAGATGAGCTATGTTCCACGGCTTGTTGGTCTCCTCCTCTGATGTGTGTGAGTCTTGATGCTCTCGAATATCAATCAGATAGTACGACCCGTTGTGCAGATTCTTGCTGACCACAAAAGGTCCCTCCCAAGGTGGGGATAACTTGTGCATATCTATCTGGTCTTGGATAAGTCGAAGCACCAAATCTCCTTCTTGAAAAGTTCTGGTTTTAACCCGGCGACTGTGATAGAGACGAAGATCTTGTTGGTAAATCGCCGAACGGGCAGCCGCTATATCACGCTCCTCGTCCAATAGGTCCAAAGCGTCTTGCCGTGCTGTCTCATTGTCCGCTTCAACATAAGCTGCCACACGAGGCGAATTGTGCCGGATATCACTAGGGAGAACTGCCTCTACTCCATAGACCATGAAAAATGGTGTGTATCCTGTGGATCGGTTTGGCGTAGTATTGATACTCCATAGCACAGATGGTAGCTCTTCAACCCAACACCCTAGTGTCCTTTGCAATGGGACCATAAGTCGGGGTTTGATGCCTCGCAAGATCTCTTGATTAGCTCGTTCTGCCTGTCCATTGGACTGGGGGTGTGCTACTGACGACACGTCAAGTCGGATGTGCTCACGTTCACAGAACTCCTTCATAGCACCCTTGGATAAATTGGTACCATTGTCAGTAATGATACTATGTGGAAAGCCAAACCGGAAAATCACATTTTTGGTGAACTGCACCGCTGTTGCTGCATCACACTTGCTGACAGGCTCCGCTTCAACCCACTTGGTAAATTTGTCAACTGCCACCAAAAGGTGGGTTTTCTTATCCTTGGATCTTTTAAAAGGTCCGACCATATCCAGCCCCCAAGTTGCAAATGGCCACGTTATTGGAATCATCCTCAATTCTTGACCCGGCACATGAGCACGCCTTGAAAATTTCTGACATCCATCACACCGTTTAACCAAGTCCTCCGCATCAGCATGCGCTGTCAACCAGTAAAACCCGTGACGAAACGCCTTTGCCACCAGAGACTTTGAACCGGCGTGGTGTCCACAATCCCCTTCATGGATTTCTCTTAAGATTTCACAGCCTTCCTCAGGAGAAACACAACGTTGAAATGCCCCTGATACACTGCAATGATGCAATTCACCATTGAGAATCGTCATAGACTTGGATCGCCGGACTATCTGCCTGGCTAGAATTTCATCCTCTGGCAACTCCCCCCGGTTCATGTATGTAAGATAAGGAACCGTCCAATCCGGAATAGCATGTAATGCTGCCACCAATTGAGCCTCCGGATCAGGAATAGCCAAATCCGCTTCACCTGGGAGCAGGACGGACGGGTTGTGCAACACGTCCAGAAAGACATTAGGCGGGACCGGTTTGTGCTGAGAACCCAACCGGATTAAAGCGTCCGCCGCTTCATTCTTCCGACGGTCCACATGATCCACTTGATAACCCTTGAAGCAACCCGCAATATTATCCACTTCCCGATGATATGCAGCCATGAGCGGGTCCTTAGAATCCCAAGTGCCAGACACCTGTTGAGACACGAGGTCCGAGTCACCGAAGCACTTAACCCGGCTTAAGTTCATCTCTTTAGCCATCCGGAGACCATGGAGCAAGGCTTCGTACTCAGCTGCATTATTAGTACAAGGGAACATTAAGCGGAGAACATAACAAAACTTATCACCTCGTGGGGAAGTTAATACGACTCCAGACCCGAGCCTTCCAATTGCCTGGATCCATCAAAATGAATAGTCCAATATGTGTGATCCGGCTTCTCCTCTGGTGCTTGTAGCTCCGTCCAGTCATTGATGAAATCAACAAGTGCTTGAGACTTCACCGCCGTCCGAGGTACATACTTCAGTCCGTGTGGAGCTCTATAGCCCACTTGGCAATCTGGCCAGTCGCCTCTCGGTTCTATATGATATCACCCAAGGGAGCTGAACTGACCACTGTGATGGGGTGCCCTTGAAAATACTGCTTCAACTTCCGGCTGGCCATGAAGACACCATAGACCAGCTTCTGCCAATGCGGATACCTTTGCTTGGATTCAATAAGCACCTCGCTGATATAATAAACCGGACGCTGAACCGGATATTCCTTGCCTGCCTCCTTGCATTCCACCACAACAGCCATGCTAACTGCCCGAGCATTGGCTGCTACGTATAATAATAGTGGCTCCTTATCAACCGGAGCTGCAAGAACCGGCGGATTGGCTAACTGCCGCTTCAAGTCCTCAAATGCTTCATCAGCAGCCGGACTCTAGACGAAATTGTCTGTCTTCCTCAGCATTTGGTACAAAGGGATGGCCTTCTCTCCGAGGCGGCTGATAAACCGGCTCAGTGCAGCGATTCGGCCCGCCAAACGCTGAAATCGTTGATACACTTCGGTTTAGCCAGGGAGGTAATAGCCGTAATCTTCTCCGGATTAGCCTCAATTCCTCTGTTAGACACCAGGAAACCCAGTAACTTGCCTGCCGGAACACCAAAGACACACTTGGCCGGATTAAGCATCATCTTGTAAACTCGCAAGTTGTCAAAGGTCTCCTTCAAATCATCCACCAGCGTCTCCTTCTGCCTTGACTTCACTACAATATCATCCACATAGGCGTGCACATTGTGGCCGATCTGTTTATGCAGGAAATTCTGTACGCACCGTTGATAGGTGGCTTGGGCACTCTTGAGCCCAAAGGGCATAGATACATAGTAGAAGGCTCCAAAGGGAGTAATAAACGCTGTTTTCTCCTGGTACTTAACCACCATTTTGATCTGATGATATCCAGAGTATGCATCCAAAAAACTCAAACGCTCACAACCCGCCGTGGCATCAATGATCTGGTCAATGCGGGGGAGGGCAAAAGGATCTGCTGGACAGGCCTTGTTAAGATCTGTGTAATCCACACACATACGCCAAGTGCCGTTTTTCTTAAGAACCAGCACCGGATTAGCAAGCCACTCTGGATGGAACACTTCAATGATAAAGCCAGCTGCTAAAAGCCTGGCCACTTCCTCTCCAATGGCTTTATGCCTTTCTTCGTTAAACCGGCGGAGGAATTCTTTCACCGGTTTATACTTAGGATCCACATTAAGAGTGTGCTCAGTGAGTTCCCTCGGTACACCTGGCATGTCGGACGGTTTCCATGCAAAGATGTCCCGATTCTCACGGATGAACTCGATGAGCGCACTTTCCTATTTGGGATCCAGATTGGCACTGACAGTGAACTGCTTGGACGAATCGCTGGGCACAAAGTCAACAAGCTTGGTCTCTGCTGCCGATTTGAACTTCAGATCCGAATCATGCTCTGTAGTTGGCTTCTTCAAAGGAGTCATATCCGCCGAATCAACATTGTCCTTATAGTATTTCAACTCCTCCATGGCACAGACCGACTCTGCATAAGCCGCATCACCTTCCTCACATTCCAAAGCGACCCTATGGCTCCCATGAACCGTTATTGTCCCCTTGTAACCCGGCATCTTGAGCTGTAAGTAGATATAACAAGGCCGCGCCATGAACTTGGCATAAGCTGGCCGGCCAAACAAGGCGTGATACGAGCTCCGGATCTTCACCACCTCAAATGTTAGTTTTTCTAACCGGGAATCGTGCTCGTCCCCGAAAGCCACATCCAAGGCTATCTTACCGACAGGATATGCAGATTTGCCAGGCACCACACCATGGAACACCGTGTTAGATGGTCTGAGATCCCTGTCTGTTAGACCCATGCCGCGGAATGTCTCATAGTATAGTATGTTAATACTGCTTCCTCCATCCATGAGTACCTTGGTGAACTTATAACCCCCAACCTGAGGGTCTACCACTAATGCTAGCTGGCCCGGATTATCAACCCGGGGCGGATGATCCTCTCTGCTCCACATGATAAGCTGCTCTGACCAGCGTAAGTAACGTGGTAAGGCCGGTTCAACAGAATTCACCGCTCGCTTGTGGAGTTTTCGGTCGCGCTTATCCAAGCTAGTTGTGAAAACATGATATTGCCCATTGTTCAACTGCTTTGGCTGGCTCTGATAACCCGACTGCTGCTGCTGCTGCTGCTGGCCGTTCTGATTATTCTGGTTGTTGTGACCGCCCTGATTGAGACCTGAATCGGAAGCTCCATCGTGACCCGGTCCATGGAAACCGGATCCTGAACCGCCACCTGACCCGTGGTCATACCGGAAGGCATTAGAGTTTTTAAACTCCTGCATAATATAACAATCCTTCCAAAGGTGGTTAGCCGGCGACTCCTTCGTCCTGTGCTTTGGGCAAGGCTGATTCAACAAATAATTCAAACGGCTTGTGTTAGGATTGGGAGCCCCATTACGATTTGCCGCTTTACCTCTGCACCGCTGCCCCCTGTCCTGTGCATTAGTGTTGGCCACAAAGTCCATGCTGCTATCCGCCTTGCGCTTGCCTCCGTTTCCATGACCCACCGGTTTGTACTATTGCCCCTTGGAGTTGCTATTCTTCTTTCCCTTCCCTGCTTCATCATCATCAGTCTCGGGATCTTTGGTACTGTCCGAATCAGCATACTTCACTAAAGCGGCCATGAGAGTTCCCATGTCATTGCAGAAACGCTTCATGTGTCCCAGTTTCAATTTTAAAGGCTCGAACCGGCAGTTGCCTTCCAGGGTTAAGATCGCAGAGTCAGCATTGATCTTGTTAGACGAGTGCAAAACTTCCGAAACGCGGCGCACCCAATGGGTCGTTGACTCTCCTTCCTCCTGGACACAAGCCGCCAGGTCTACTATGGACTTGGGCTGCTTACATGTATCCTTGAAATTCTGGATAAACCAGGCCCGCAACTGGGCCCATGAGCTGATAGAATTGGGTGGCAGGCTCTTCAACCAAGTACGAGTCGTGCCTTCAAGCATCATAGTGAAGTATTTTGCACACGCGGTCTCATCTACATCTAGCATCTCCATGGCCATCTCATAACTTTCTACCCACGCTTCGGGAGATAAATCAGCGGTGTAATTCGGCACCTTACGCGGACCCTTGAAATCCTTGGGCAGGCGCACATTGCGTAAAGCGGGGATTAAACAAGGCACTCCCAAAGTGGATGCAACCCCTGGTCCGGCGAAGGTGGTAGGACGAACCGGCGTAAGTTGACCCGCATCATTCTGTGCTGCTAAGTCGGCCTCCCTTCGTGCTCGGGCCCGGTCCACCACATCCTGAGCATCGCGAACTCCACCTGCCGGGTTATTGCCATGGGCCGCTTCACGGCCTCGCGCATTGCTCGATATGGCTGGTTCATCCATGCACCTGCTATAACTCCGGCTTGGACGGGGCGTGGAGTGAATCCGATCACGGATGTACGAATATGCTTCCTGCTGAACCAGCGCGGTCCGGAGAAGCTCCTTAACCCGGCGTGTCTCTATCGCTTGCGGAGAGTCCCCTTCCACTGGGATAGCCTCTAACCGCGCGGTGGCTGCAACAAGGTTGTCCATAGGATTAGAATAATGACCCGAGGGCATCTGGACCGGCGGAGGAACCACAATGTTCTGCTGAGGAGGTTCCATCAGGCGAGGTTGGACCGTCGCCCCTGCCCCTGGTGCCTCAGTCCGGTTTGTCTCCAGGTACTGCGGCGGATTACTGGGTCCAGCTCCTGGAGTGTGAAAGAGATTTCGGGGGTCAAAACCTAACGGCAGGCGTGATCTGTGCTTCCGCTTCAAGACCTCCTGTGATGCATTCTGGTCCAGCATGAGCTTATAGGCCTGGGCGTCCAAAGCGGCCCGCTCTACAGCCATCCTGTCCTTCTCTGCTGCCAGATCCGCTTTGGCTTGCACGATCTGCTCTCTCACCTTTGCAATCTCTGCATCATGGGCCTCCCGATCCGCCGGATTGGCTTCTGCTATAAGCGCGGCTAGTGCATCAAATAGATCAGATAGAACTTGAACCGGCGGGCGGACAAGGCCTCCTGCCCCTGCTGCCGCTGCCGCTGCTGATCCGGAGAGCATTGCTGCGGCGGTCGAAGAATGATTCGCCGCCTGGGTGCCGGCCATGAATATTCCAACCCGGTTGATCTGGCCCGGGGGGTCCGGAATACTGTCGCCATCGGAACAGCCCCTAACCTGGTCGTCTTGCAACTGGTATAGCGATTCGGTCTCTCCGGTCGAGGACTCGTCGCCGGAATAGACGACGGTCTCGCTACTGTGTTCTGACTCGTCCTCACGCTCTCCTCCGTGGATGACTCCAATGAAGGCACGCTTCATGGCCGGTTTAGCCTGGGTGGATCTCGCACGCTGAGCCGTCTCGATGAGGTCGGTGCCGATGTCTGGCTCAGGCCCAGGCTCACCGATCTTGCCAATGAAAACGTGTATGCCACCAAAGGGGACCCGGTACCCGTACTCGATCGAATCGGCCTCGGGACCCCATCCTGCGTCGTCGATGTAGATCCTGCCACGACGACTCTTGGTCATCCGGCCCACAACATAGCCTTCGAGTCCCTTCAGCTTGCCCTCCAAGATTGTCAAACAATCATGCGATAGCCCCACGGTGGGCGCCAACTGTTGTGGATTTGTCACGGCAGATGTCCTAGTGAAAGGACTTAGTCGTGGAGCCATCGCTACGAGTTTACCTAAAGGGGTTAAAGCGGACACAAAGACACGAGGGTTTATACTAGTTCGGCCCCTTCGATGAAGGTAAAAGCCTACGTCTAGTTGTGATGGAATTGATGTGATCTCGATGGCTAGGGAGCAAACAAGCTTCGCCTAGGCTCGAGTTGTGGTTGTCTGTCCTGAACCGCCGCCGGGTCGTCCCCTTATATACACGGGTGACGCCCGTCGGTCCATAGAGTCCCAACCGGTTCATACTCGTATCCCGGTTGGTATCTCTCTATTCCTAACTTACAATACAAGTTATACATCAGGCCGGTTTACGGCTACAGGTTCTAAACCGGCTATAGGCCTTGGGCCTTCATCTGCTTATACCACCAATGAAGTTAATCCGGCCCAAGTAGGCCGGTTTACGCCTAGTGGTAATATCCCCAACACTGCCCCTGAGTTCTGCTCGGGCCCTCCGTCACAGTCGGCGTCCTGGACAGACATAGGACGGAATTGGGGGCCCGCTGGTGATGTACCAGTGCTGCAGAATCGCATCCGGGAGCTTCTTGAGAGGGACATTAACCTCGTCAGCATAATGCAAGTGATGTTAATCCGACGGATGTTGCCATGCCAACGCCGGCCTCTCCGGATGTGGGAGTTCAATCCGGAGGGTCCGCGGACTGTCAAGCACTTCTTCGGCTTGAAGCTCGAAGAGATGTGCAAATTATTCTTCGGACAGAAAGTAGTGTGTCCGGACACCACCGAGGATGCGGGCCTAAGCTGCAATCGCCTAGATACCCGAGTAAGTAGCCTCGATACCGGACACCCCATTTTGTGTTTGTCATGATTGTTTATTTTGAAAATCATCCACGTCCAGGAATGGCTCAGCAAGGCGGAGAGAATCAGGTGTCCGGCACCGCTTCCCGAAGGCCCGCCTGCCCCTACCATGGCCAAGATGCTCGACCGGGTACTCAGCAGAATTCCCTAGGGGAAAGAAAAGGGGAGGGACGCATCCGAACCGGGGGAATTGTTACCTCCCCCAAGGAGGATAGTCGGGGAGGAGAGGCTAAGGCCTCCTCGCTGCGCGGGAAGAAGAGGGCCGCCTCCGAAGACTTGGAGACGGAGACACCTAAACCAGGGAAGAAGGTATCACCAAGGGGCTCTGCCGCGACGGGCATCCTCACCGCGTTATGCCCACCAACGGGCCAGCCCTCCACCGAGCTGTAAGTCAATCATTAATTTGAAGGTACTGTATTTTTCCTGGATCAATAACCAGGATTCAATTTTTTGCGAGACCCCACCTGCCTCTCTGATTCATGAAGCGAGCGACACTGAGGTGTCGTCACGGAGGAGTCCGAATCTGCCGAAGCCGGAGGCCAATACGTCAACCGCCCTAAGTCCAGACGTACTGGCGGGCTTACTAGAGCGAGCTGCACTCTCAGAGGAGCACCGCTCATTAATGAGCGCGGTGCTCAAGAAGATTTCATCTGCTACCGGCGGTTTGAATGAAGCATTTACAAGCCTGCTCAGAGGCTTTGAGGTATGTAGTGAAGAATACACCATATAGATAGTAGCCCCTGAGACTCTCGTTGCCCGCCCTAGGCGGCAAACGTTGTAAATATGTGCAGTTACCTGTGGGTCCGGCCGCCGGCCCGTCCGTTGAATTTGCCGAACTGACAAGGCAAATTGGGTCGACTGATGCCGATATCACTCTGATGAATGAGCGGTTGGATAAATCACAAGGTATGTGCCTTGTCTTCCATTGCATAGGAAAATATTAAGGTGGCACATATTAATGTAATATGTTCAGACTGCAGATGGTGCTGCTGCCGTGGAGGTCCTGAGGGCGGAACTTGCTCTAGCCAAGGAACAAGCTCGGGTGAGCAATGCGGCTGCCCTAAAGGCGGCCGAGGAATTGAGAACCAAACAGGCTGCTCATCACTGAAGCGAGGAAAAGATAGCCGAATGGCTATCGAGTTAAAAAATGCCGCTGACCGGTATGAGCTCCTGAAAAAGGAGCATGAGGATAAATCGGCCGACCTGAGCAAGGCACTTAATGCCACCAAGGAAATATGGACCGAGCTCAGGGGTGCGAGGGAGGAGCTTCAACAGGCCGGTAAAATCGCGGCTGGGGGCTCCTATTTGCTGCGGACGAAGTTCTTCGATCCGAAGTACGCTCCCCTAGATGGACGCTGGAGTTCAGTGGACGCATACGCAGACCTGTCGAACAGTACGGCTGATGCTGTGGAGTTCTTCAAAGATCAGGGTGAGAATGAAGTGGAGAAGCTTTTCTGGTCGCAGTTCAATGCTCCCACTCGCCCGCTGCCGTTAAGTGATAAGATGGCTGCTGTAGCGGAGCTTCACAGGCTGTCCTTGCTTGCACTGCAGTCTGTAATAGACCATCTTTGGCCGGAGGGGCCTAAGCCGGACAGTTACTTTGGTTTGGTGCGATAGTTCCTTGGGGCCATGCCTCGGATCGATGCCATGAGGAGGTCGGCATGCATAGAGGGTGCGCGGATGGCCCTTGCCCGCGTTAAAGCGTGTTGGACGGATATGGATGCCAATATTATAGTGTCCCAGGATCCGGGGGGCCAATATCCGGCCGAGCACTACTTGGCGCAGGTCACAGAAGGTGCCCGCCTAATAGAGGCGCAGTGCTCGAAGAATGTCTTGTTCGAATGATGAATAAAATCATTGTAAAAACAATGTTTTATTTTGGTTATGAGGCTAGATTTATACTATTTGCCTGAGAATATGATTATTTCCCCTGTGCGGCCATTTATATATATATATATATGTATATATAAATATGTAATCCGAAAGTTAGCAATCGTTGGCTTCAGCCCCCACGCATAAAATGCGGGGGTGTTCGCGAAAAAATATGCTTAATCACACTTGATCCAACGTCTTGGTCCATTAAGGAGGTGATCGCACGACGAACTAGGCAACCATACTATATAGCTGTAACACTTTCGCTTAGCCACGGGATTCTAAAGTGGGACTACTATGTAGCCCCTAGTACCTTCGCGTGCATCCGAATACGGGCGCGTGTGTACCTGGCCGGGAAATGGCCCTTCGTTAATGTGGAGGAATCCTAAAGATTTCGGTGAGTCATCGAGTGGTTGACTAGTCTCTCAATGTATCATGACAGTCAGTTTTCGGCTTTCTCTACTGAGGTGCTCATCCAGAATAACCAGGGCACAATCGCAGTAGTTCTCGTTTGGACACCTTAGCCGATAATAACTGAATGTAAGGTGGCAAACCCAGGAGCCGGGCAAACCCAACATCTGACCAAAGACATGATTCGGATCTGATGCATATAAGGCCAAACTCGTGATGCCGAACACTCCCGAAGGTATTCGGACTTTATAAGAGATGATGGGCTCAAGAATGCCCATTCATTATAAACCCTGTGTTTCCAGGTACGTGCGTTAATCTGTCGTGGCGAAATGCCAAAAACGGCAGTATCCTCTATGGGTATGGAACCCATGGATGGTTAAACAACAAGAAGGCAATAGAAAAGGTTTACACCGGGGCTTAATCTAAAAAGAAACCTGTTGAACGGGGCCCTGCTGCACTTCTGTGCCTTTGTCTCTGTTGTGCCGCATCCTGGAAGGGTATCGCGCGAATGTTGTCTGCGAAAAAGGGAAACTCATAGAAGAGTGCAATGTAAGTATGCCATGGATAGTAAAACTGTAAGATGTTGGCCTGCCAATAAGGTTGAGCCAGTGTGGGGCGTTATTATTAGCCCCTGGTATCCACTATAGGATTACATATATGGTGCCCTGGTTTGATATGGGCTGCCGGACTCGTCTAACCATGTCTGTGGTCTTAACGACCCGTCATATTTTTGTTAGAGGCCGCTTATAGTCCGGCCGCTAGGCCGTCGCGTGTTCTTCTGCGCGCGAAGAGTGCTCTGTTATTCCGCTAATGGTGATGATGCCACGTGGGCCGGGCATCTTGAGTGTGAGGTAGCCATAGTGCGGCAATGCGTTGAAGCGGGCGAAGGCCGTTCTTCCAAGCAATGCTTGGTAGCTGCTTTGGAAGGGTGCGATGATGAAGAGTAGTTCTTCGCTTCTGGAGTTGCCTGGAGAGCCAAATGTTACCTCCAGTATGACGGAGCCCCTGCTGTAGGCTTCAACGCCTGGTATCACCCCTTCAAAGGTGGTGTTAATCTTGCTGATTCTGGATGAGTCTATCCCCATCCTGCGGACAGTGTCCTCATATATTAAACTGAGACTGCTGTCGCCGTCCATGAGGACGTGGGTGAGGTGGTATCCGTCGATTATTGGGTCAAGCACCAAGGCGTCTGATCCTTCACGCCGAATACTAGCTCGGCCGTCCAGGTGATCGAACGTGATCGGACAAGACATCTAGTAGTTAGGTGTGGGTATGATGGGCTCTATATCGCATGCGTTTTTATGGGCGCGTTCGTGCCTTCTCAAGGATGTCCGAGTCGTGTGGATCATATTCACTGTTTTAACCTCTGGTGGGAATTTTTTCTGTCCCCCAGTGTTCGCCGGGCAAGGTTCATCCTCGTCTTCACTTGGTGTTTCCCTTCCCTTGTGTTCGTCGTTTAGTTTGCCGGCCTACTTGAAGACCCAGCACTCTTTGTGTGTGTGGTTCGCAGGTTTGTCGGGGGTGCCATGAATTTGGCACAGTCTATCCAGAACTCTGTTCAGATCGGACGGTACCTCTTTACTGCATTTAGATGGCTTATTTTGCTGGTTAGGTCGAGAGCCCCTGAATTCAGCATTAACCGTTGTGTTATCCGGGCTCTCTTCCTTGTTTCGGCGTTTGTTTTTATTACGCCGTGGCTTCCCGTTGCCATCCCTTATTTCGGACGTGCTGGGGTCGCTGGTGCCTTTATGGGCTAGCCAGCTATCCTCACCCGCGCAAAAGCGGGTCATAAGGCTTGTTAGGGCTGCCATTGTCCTTGGCTTTTCTTGGCCGAGGTGTCTAGCGAGCCACTCGTCACGGATGCTGTGTTTGAATGCCGCTAGGGCTTAGGCATCTGGACAATCAACGATTTGATTCTTCTTAGTGAGCAATCTGTTCCAAAGCATTCGGGCAGACTCTCCGGGCTGTTGGATTATGTGACTTAAATCGTCAGCATCCGAAGGCCGTACATAAGTCCCTTGGAAATTGGCCCTGAAAGCGTCCTCGAGTTCCTCCCAACTCCCAATTGAATTTTCGGGGAGGCTTTTCAACTAGTGTCTGGCTGGTCCCTTTAGTTTGAGGGGAAGGTATTTGATGGCATGGATGCCCCGCGAGCCATATGTATATGTAGGATAAAGTCCTCGATCTAGACCCCTGGGTCTGTCATTCCGTCATATGCCTCTATGTTCACAGGTTTAAAGCCCTGCAGGAATTCATGGTCCAGTACTTCATCAGTAAAGCACAGGGGGTGAGCAGCCCCTCTGTATCTGGGCGTGCTGTGGCATGTTGTCGGCTGTTGTTGTGCCCGGTGTTTATTCTGAACTGGTATTTGATTGACATAGTCTTTGTGACGACTGCAGTCCCTCGCCGGGGTGTGTCCTTTAGATCCGTAGATGGACCTGGCTGC
The DNA here is from genome assembly GCF_018294505.1 of Triticum aestivum. Taxonomy (NCBI): domain Eukaryota; kingdom Viridiplantae; phylum Streptophyta; class Magnoliopsida; order Poales; family Poaceae; genus Triticum; species Triticum aestivum. The sequence goes on along the minus strand of NC_057813.1, from coordinate 439,113,167 downwards.
GCCAGCTGTCTTATCCAGGTGCTCACGTAAATCGTGCGCGTCTTTGGTAGTTGCTTTATTGCGGTTATGAAGTGGTACGTCTGGTCTCCTGGTCGTGTTACTCTTTGGTGGAACGGCCTTGTCGTCGAATTCTGGCAGTAGCTTGCGTTTTGGGTAGCTCTTTGTATGGCGATCACCGCCATATCTTTCCTCAGTGTCTAGCACTTTGTTCCATCTGCGATTGAGCGTTTCCTGTGCGGCTTCAAGCCGTTTCTTCTGCTTCTTCAGACTCCTTGCTATTGCCATAAGCTTTCTGTGGAGGTTCTCTCATTCCACGTGTTCTTTCGGAATGATGAATGCGTGATCGTCCGGACTGTCTTCTTGTCCTGGGCCGGTTTGATGAACTCGTCCCTCTGGATCATTGTCTTCGGGCGTATGCTCCGAACTATGTTCGGTGTGACCTGGTTCGTCCCTCTCCATCGCTGGTTCTGTTTGGTCATTGTTGCATTTGGGGTTGACCGGAGTATCCATCCTTCTGGCGCTCTTGCTGATATTTTTACTGTTGCCGGATTTGGAACGGCGTCTGCACCGTCGCTTTGGTTTTTGCCTAGGGGTTTTATCTTCCGGATTGTCACCATCGTCTTCCTTGGGCATATCCACCATGTATATGTCATGTGACGAGGCGGGAGTCCGGTACCCCATAGATTCTGGGTCTTCTCCTGCATCGTCGTCCATACCGTCGATGCCTTCGGAGTCGAAGTCAAGCACATCGGTTAAATCATCAACCATGGCTATGAAGTGGGTGGTGGGTGGGCAGCGAATTTCTTCGTCGCCTGCTTCCCACTTGAGCTGGACATAGTTCGTCCCAGAGTCCCCTGACAAAGAGAGAGACTTCAATAAGTTCAGGATGTCGCCAAAGGGCAAGTGCTGAAAGACGTCCGACGCGGTGAACTCCATCACCGGAGCCCAACCAGGCTCGGCGGGCTCAGGGACGCGCGGACTGGAACCTACAACCGGATATGAATCCGGGGGTCCGGAGTCACACGCTCCCTCAGAAGTGAGGCCTGTGTTCGGCTCCAGCCCTCCATCCTTAGGCAACGCAACCTGCCCCGGATTTAGATCCGAGGCTTCTGCCGGGGTGATATCCCGAGCATCGTCTAACAGCAGGTCTAAGCCGTGCTCATCGTGATTGTTCGATGTTCCTGGCGCTGGCCCGAATCTGTCGAAGATCAAGTCTCCGCGATATCCGTTGTGTAGTTCAAGTTTCCGAACCCGACCTGGTGTCCGGGGGCATAACTATCAATCTGCTCTAGGTGGCCACACGAATTGGCCCGCAGTGTGAAGCCGCCGAACACGAAGATTTGTCCGGGGAGGAAGGTCTCGCCCTGGACAGCGTCGTTGATGATGATTGAAGGAGCCATCGAGCCTTGTTGCGACGACACAGAGGAACTCTCAATAAAAGCACCAATGTCGGTGTCAAAGCCGGCGGATCTCGGGTAGGGGGTCCCGATCTGTGCGTCAAGGCTGATGGTAACATGAAGCAAGGGACACAGATGTTTACCCTGGTTCGGGCCCTCTCAATTGAGGTAAAAACCTACTTCCTTCTTGATTAATACTGATGATATGGGTAGTACAAGAGTAGATCTACCACGAGATCGTAGAGGCTAAACCCTAAGAGCTAGCCTATGATGGTATGATTATAATTGTGATCGGCCTTCTAAGGACCAACCTCTCTGGTTTATATAGACACCGGAGAGGGCTAGGGTTTACATGGAGTCGGTTACAAGGAAGGAAACATAATATCCGGATCGCCAAGCTTGCCTTCCACGCCAAGGAGAGTCCCATCCGGACACGGGCCGAAGTCTTTAGTCTTGTATCTTCACGCTTCAATAGTCTGGACGTTGTACACAGTCTGGCTGTCCGGATACCCCCTAATCCAGGACTCCCTCAGGCATTGCTGAGGAAGTTGGTTTTCGAGCAGGCTTCTTGGGCATAGCCTTCTTGCTCGTGGTGGCCTCAGCAGCAGCAGCAGCAGAATCTTCATTGAATTTCTTCACTGCTTCTTTGGCCTGCTTGGCCAACTTAGCTTGCCGCCTGGCCCATTCATCAGCATAATCCTCACCATGTTTAAGGCTTGTTGGATCAGCTCTTTGGCCAGGTGCCAATGTAGGTCTTGAGCACGGAGGGTGAAGAGCGAATTTCTTCATATATTTAGGAGTGACATATCTGTACTCCCTCCATTCTCGTGCCCATCTTCGTTCAATCCTCTGTATGCGCAATTTGTGCTCATTTTTGGTTTCTTTCCCATGAGTTGCATCATCAGGCATGCAGTACCATGCATAAATGTCATCAGGGATCTCAAACACTGTGTTGACTTCCAGTTTCTTTCCTCCTTTCTGAGGTCTTTTACCATCTGCCGTTTTCTTCAGCTGAGGAATTTGAACAATAGTGTTCTTTGAGGAAGTATGCAGCTTTTCTTTGAGGAATGCTGCAAATGAGTTAAGTTGATGAGAGCCTAGTGATTCAGCAGCAGACATGTGTACATGTGAACAGAGTATAGGTGCGAAGAATTTGGAGAGGTCATATGTGTTCTCGGAAGTTTTTGCAAAACGGAACAAGTTTGAGGAAATTGACCAGTTGTGTCTTGAAGAATTTCACTAAGCGTTCTTTGACTTAGGTTCCAGAGTTGTGCGGATTGTGAGATTCACACAATTGAGGAATCATGAAGAAAAACGTCACATAGAGAAACAGATCAAGAGCAGAAGATTGTGCTAGGTGTTTAGAGTGTGGAAGTTTGAAGAATAAACACCTTTTGAAGATTTGATGAAAATCACCAGTAGTAACAAAGGCAGTAAAAGTAACTTTTAATTAGCCTTGACGAAGAACATGACGAATTGGAAGTGTAGATTGAGAAGTTCGTCGGTCCAGATCTTCCATGCCCTAACTTGGCAGTAGAAGACGGCTACGGCGGCGGCGGAGAGAAGATATCCGTGGCCGGCGCGAGTATGACGGCGACGAGGTCGAGGCAGTGAAGCTCTTCCTCATCGGCGATGATGAAGGTAGCGGTGGCGCTAGGGCCAGAGATCTCGAGTGAGGGAAGTGAGGTCTAGTGGGGTAAATGCAGTCTGAGGAGGGTGAGGGGTATTTATAGCCATAGTGAAAAACTGTTCACCCGAGCAAAATGGACGAACATGCCCCTGACCCTTCTCATCCTAGCGACATGTGTCACCCACGTACAGTGTGGTGGAGATCGTGTAAGATCGTGGGTGAACAGATAAGATTTATTGTGGGATGTGTAACGGTTTGAGCGGCAAAAGCTAAAAATTCAGATAAGAATATTTTTAAAGTTCTGTTCGCAATTTCTTTAGCTGACAAGGACACAGTGAAGATTTTGAACGATTTTCAAATAGAACACATATGAAGAATTTGTGAACAGACTGGGTTGAGTTTAGCATAGAGGGGGAAAGGGTCCGATCACATTCACTTAGCAGAAAAGTCAACTTGAAGAATTAGCAATAAGTGAATGATGTAGAGGACATAAAAACTCAAGTATATATATAGTCAATGAAGAACAACGACGGAAAGAGTGAATAAAATGCAAAGTTAAAGAATTTGAAGAACTGAGAAATTTCAAAATCGAAGAAAAACTCAACATGAAGATTTTCAACTTTGATTGGTGGCGTAACCCACCGTATAAGAAAGATGATTTCAGACACCACGTACAATTGTCGTAGGGTTCTGAGAATCAATTTCTTCATTAATTTCTTCACACTTAGAGGGTTAGTCTTCATTGATTGAAGAAAAACGTTACTTCGTGTGTTGCACATGTAAGTCATCAAGTCAGCATAAGTGTTAGGATGTGTGTCCATTTTAGAGAACAATCGAAGATTCTAGGATATTTAGCTCACACCGCAACTTCCTAAATATCTTCTCATCCAAGGGCTTTGTGAAGATATCGGCCAGCTAGTCTTCAACATTTGCGTGGTCGATGGAGATGTCGCCCTTCAACACATGGTCACGAAGAAAATGATGACGAATCTGGATGTGCTTTGTCTTCAAGTGCTGAACTGGGTTGTGAGCAATCTTGATAGCACTCTCATTGTCGCAGTAGAGTGGCACATTCTTCACATTGATGCCATAGTCCTTGAGAGTTTTCTTCATCCATAGCAATTGAGCACAGCAAGATCTAGCAGCAATGTACCCAGCTTTTGCAGTGGAGAGTGATATACAGTTCTGCTTCTTCGAGGACCAACATACCAAGGATCGTCCAAGGAAATGACATGTTCCTGACGTTGACTTGCGGTCCACCCGATCACCAGCATAGTCAGAGTTTGAATATCCAATGAGATCAAAGGAAGAGCCCTTGGGATACCATAATCCAAGTGTTGGTGTGTGAGCTAGATATCGAAGAATATGTTTCACAGCCTTATGGTGTGATTCCTTCGGTGTAGCTTGAAATCGGGCACACATGCAAACACTAAGCATAATATCCGGCCTAGATGCACATAGGTACAATAAAGAGCCAATCATGGAGCAGTATACCTTTTGATCGAAGTCTTTACCATTTTCATCAGTGCATAGATGGCCATTAATGGGCATAGGGATTTTGACGCCTTTGCAATCTTGCATGCCGAATTTCCTCAACACATCCTTGAGGTATTTCTCCTGAGATATGAATATGCTATTGTATTTTTGACGAATTTGAAGACCTAAGAAGAATTTCAATTCTCCCATCATAGACATTTGATATTCTTCACTCATCATATAGGCAAATTCATCACTGTAATGTTGATTAGTACAGCCAAAGATAATATCATCAACATATATTTGGCACATGAATAATTCATCATCATATGCTTTGGTGAAAAGAGTTGAGTCAAGTGAACCGGGTTTAAAGCCTTTCTTCATGAGGAATTCCTTCAGTGTGTCATACCACGCCCGAGGTGCTTGCTTGAGGCCATAGAGGGCCTTGTTGAGTCTGTAGACGTGATCTGGAAATTTTGGATCCTCAAAACCTGGTGGTTGAGCAACATATACTTCTTCCTCAAGTTTACCATTGAGGAATGCACTTTTCACATCCATTTGATGTGAGATCATATTATGATGGTTAGCATAAGCAAGCAATATGCGAATAGCCTCAAGTCTAGCAATAGGTGCAAAAGTTTCATCGGATAAATTCCTTCAACCTGTGTGTAGCCTTGAGCTACAAGACGAGCCTTATTCCTCACCACGAGGCCATTTTCATCTTGTCTGTTGCGGTAGATCCATTGGGTACCGATGATGTTGTGCTTGCGTGGGTCTGGTCGCTTGACAAGCTCCCACACATTGTTGAGCTTGAATTGTTGCAATTCATCTTGCATGGCTTGAATCCAGTCATATTCCATGAATGCTTCATCAACTTTAGTGGGCTCTATGATAGAGACAAAAGCAAAATGCCCACAAAACTTAGATAAATGTGAATCTTTTGAGCGCGTGAGGGGACCTGGTGCATTGATGTCATTGATGATCTTCTCGATCTGCACTTCATCTGCAACGCGAGGATGTGCGGGTTGATGACTTTGCTTAGGCCTAGCAATTTCTTCAGGACCAGTTTCTTCAGCAGCACCAGTGTGATTTTCTTCACGATCCGGAATGACTTCTTCAGCAGATTCTTCGGTAGGGATGATATACTCAGTAGCTTTGAACTTGATGGATTCCTTAGGTGACATTTCATCTAGCATAGGAGGTAGGTGCTCTCTTTGCGAGCCATTAGTTTCATCGAACTGCACATCTACAGTTTCAACAATCTTGTGATGATTGATGTTGAAGACTCTGTAGGTGTGCGAGTCCTTTCCGTAACCAAGCATAAAACCCTCATGTGCTTTCGGTGCAAATTTAGAGTGATGGTGAGGATCTCTAATCCAGCATTTAGCACCGAAGACTTTGAAATAACTTACATTGGGTTTCTTGTCAGTGAGGAGTTCATATGAGGTCTTTTTGAAGAATTTGTGAAGATATACCCTGTCGATGATGTGGCATGCAGTATCAATTGCTTCAGGCCAAAAGCGCTGAGGTGTCTTGTATTCATCAAGCATAGTGCAAGCCATCTCAACCGGAGTTCTGTTCTTGCGCTCCACGACGCCATTCTGCTGAGGAGTATAAGGAGCAGATAACTCGTGAGTAATACCAAGTATATCAAGATATTCATCGAGGCCAGTGTTCTTGAACTCGGTTCCATTATCACTCCTGATATGCTTGATCTTCACAACGAAGTTAGTAGAAGCCCTTGAGGAAAATCATCTAAAGACTTCCTGCACTTCATTTTTGCAAGTGATGATATGCACCCATGTGTAATGAGAATAGTCATCAACTATGGCAAAGCCATATAATTATGCAGAACTAGAGAACGTGGCATAATGAGTAGGCCCACATATATCCATATGAAGTAATTCAAAGGGACGATAAGTGGTCATGATAGTCTCTGAGGGATGCTTGGCTCTGGTGATCTTTCCAGCCGCACAAGCTCCACAAAGATGATCTTTGAGGAATTTGACACCCTCGATGCTAATGTTCTTTGCGAGTGTATGCAAGTTCCTCATCCCAGGATGACCAAGTCGTCGATGCCATAGCCAGCATTCTGAAGCTTTTGCAAGTAGACATGTGGCAGGCTGTGGTCCTGCAGAGAAATCAACAATATACAAGTCTCCTTTCCTAAAGCCTTCGAAGACTTTGGAATTGTCAGATTCCATTAGCACAATGCAACAATATTTTCCAAAGACAACAACCTTAGCACAAAGCATTGAGACAGACATGAGGTTGAATCCTAAGGACTCGACAAGCATGACTTTGTCCATGTGTCTATCCTTTGTGATTGCAACCTTACCTAGACCCAATACATTGCTTTTGCCTTTGTCAGCATAGGTGATATGCTTCAGATGAGATGGTGACAAATCAGTGTCCATCAACAAGTTCTTGTCACCGGTCATGTGATTTGTACATCCACTATCGAGGACCCACTCAGTAGCTTTGGGTTGTTCATCCTGCAGATGAATTAGTGCAACTTACGAACCCATATACTTCATCAATGAAGAATATGATATCAATTTCATCAACAATAATAGATATAGCAGTAGTGAGAAATGAATGATTCATTTCTTCATGATTAGCTTGCGTCCTTTCAAGCACATTCAGGTCTCCAACAAATTCTTCAGATGATCAAGTTCGTTTGGACACCTGACCCTGCATAAGAGATTAGTTCTTTTTCTTCACCACCCACATCTGGAGGGGTGGCAAGAGTTCATAATTCTGCGAGTTCCATAAGAAAAAGATGGCATAGAAGCCAGTGCACTTCGTTTCACAGAAGAGTGGTTAGGATAAGCATATGAATAAGCAGAGAAATTCTTCGAGGACTTGTGAACATAATGGTTTGAAGAATAATGCACATATTCATGGCCCTTAGACTTTCCCTGCGAAACAGAAGTGTTAGCATGATGATGTTCATATGAGGATTTTGATCCATGTGAGGAATTTGATCCATATGAAGAATTTGGTCCATATGAGGACTTGGATCCATATGAAGATTTTGATCCGTATGAAGAATTTGATCCGGGGTTCCTATTCTTCATGGGTGGTGTCATGATGACATTTACTTGAAGATTTTCAAGGCACCTTTTAGGAACCCAAATTTTCTTCATAGGGGGACCATTCCTGCAGTTAGTTCCAACATACCATGCAAATACTTCACCATTCTGATTCTTAAACAGTTTGTAGTTGGAGTCAAATGACTCATCAGAGGAATATGAAGAATCACAGGTAAAGCCAGATAAAGTGCATGGATCTACAGAAGGACCTTTCATAGCAAACCATGAGGTTTTGGGATACTGCTCAGGTTTCCAGTAGGTTGTGGGGACCCCGACTCATAAGTCGTGATCATCGAATGCACGTGTACAGTGATCCCAGAGATCAATGCTCACTGAACACACAGAAGCTGAATAACAAGAGTCTTACATCCATACATACCGTTTTACACAAGTAGGACCATTATGGTCAAGTCTTGAGTATATCATTGCAGCGGAAATCTTCGTCGATAACTTGGACCCATGCCATCTTCCTTAACCCTACAGGCATTCTGACTGGGAAGCGTCCTAGCTCGCATGCTCGTCGCCGAAGTATTCCTCATCATATCCTGTTCTTTCAAGCCTGGCCAAGTAAATAGCCAGGGACAAGCCAGTGAGTACGTTTGAATGTACTCGCAAGCAACCCATGTTTTTGGTTCAAGATACAACAATGCATGATATAGGTAAATTTTTGCAGAAAGCTAGTTTTGAGTGCAATGACATGTTCAACAACTTGTAAGGCATGCATCAAGAGAATTCAAGTAACCATGAGGACAGGTTACAGATATCAACATAAATAGAGTGGGCACCAACCCAACTCAATCATGTCAAGTCCTTTGACTTGTCCAGAGTAGTTATGTCAACACACACACACGCACGTTTGTAAGAATCTGGACATAGTTTAAGCAGCACCGCCCAACTGTCCTTGACCGTGGACACGGCTATTCGAATAGTTTTACACTCTGCAGAGGTTGCATGCTGTACCCACAAGATCCGGGGAACTTCCGTGTCATCCACGACCCGCGGTACCTCAAGTACCCGGGGTAAGCACCCGATCACTACCTTTCCCTAGACGACACTAACATGGAGTCCACTCGATTGGTAGTAACCCCCGTGCCCAACATTTCACATCATAAAGTTGTGGAGCCTCGCTCCCATATTCATCACATACCACAAGCACGGGGTACCAACGGTGTGTCCGGTGCTGTAAAGACAGTCATGGCCACCCTACCTGGCACGACCCCATCCCGAGAGAGAGCACCAACTCTCCCCCGTCACTAGTAATGTGGGCTCCAAGCTAGTATCAGCCTAGGTAATCAATAATGCCCTTTCCCATATAAGGGTAGAGTGGTTGCGCATGTAAGGTTGGGACAGTCGACAAATCTTAAATCTAATCCGTTTTCGAAAACAACACACACTTGCCTCGGTACACCACTTCGTCATCAATTGGTTACCCATTTCATCATCTCCCTCGGGCATAAGTGGCACCCGACGGGGTTTTTGAAAAAGTCTTTTGAAAATACTTTGCCTCCATCACATGCATATTCCCGCCCCTTTTTGTGTAGCAACTACTTTGGCATCCTATCTACTCCCACCGACACAACCCTCATAAGAAGGTAGGGTCATGCACAATGCAAGTATCAACGAGGAAGTAACGAAGCCAATCCACCAAAGTGGTTACCGTCTCAACATGGTTCCGAAACAACTCTAATAGAGTGCTATATGTTGTGCATAAAAAGGTTTCATAAACATGGTCAAAGGGCTGCTTGCCTGGTTCATCAGAGTCTTGAAATCTTCTGGTCCTTCTCCAAGTACTCCGTCTACTTCGTTAACTAACGTCGGAAACAAACACAATAAGCAACACAACAAGGCAAGAATAAATGTGCTCTAAAAATGTGAAGTTGACTTTTATTGGATACCTCTGGTCATATGAGGAATGACCAAAGTGATTTCATTGGAAGTGGATCAATGGATATTTCTAAACATTTCGATATGATGGAATCAAGGGGTTTATGGAATTGCAAGAAGTGTACAGAAGAATTATTTTGTAAAATGAGAAAAGGCACCCATTTAACAAAGGATGATTTTTAGAAGCATCTAGGAATTGGTTTCACTGGATTTGGAGTTCAAATGGATTTCCTATGAATTTGCAAAGTTGGCTATATATGAAGAAATAGACCATTATTTTATGTGCTACATGAAGTATTAATAAAAATGTTCATAAACTAAGTTATGAACTTAGAAACATCTAGGATTTTGAATCATGGAATTTGGATCAAAAATGGGCTCTTTGTGATTTTCTAAAGTTCATCACAGAAATAGGAAAATGGGGATTTGATAAATATTTGTCAAGAAAAGGTCTCTGGAAAAATGTGCATGTTGCATCACTAGATAGATCCTGATTTATAGAGTCACTAGAAATTTGAATCATCAAATTTGGACTCCATTTGAATTGTTTATGGATATTACAACTTTTACAGAAAAAGAAAAAGAAAAGGGAAAGGGGGGTGTACCCTTATCCAGCGCACCAGGCGAAAGATAGCAGTGGGCCGGCCCAGCGGCTCAGCTGCGCTGGCGACAGGGGGTGACGTCGAAGACGGCTTCACGGGAGGGCGCTTTCGACGTGGAAACGCGGGAGTAGCGCGGCCCGCCTCCACTTACGCGAGCGAGCAGGCGCGCGGTGGAGTTTTAAACCTGACAGGCAGGGCCCCCTGTCAGGATGTGAGGCTGACCGATGGGCCCCACGGCCGTCATCGTCAACCTCCGTCCAGAGAGGACGGTGAGCTCACCGGCGTCACTGTGGTCGACGGCGAGGCGATCCGAGGGCACCGGCGTGCTCAGGGCGGAGTCGCCGTTCGGGTGGAGGTGGAGGCGGTCGCCGGAGCGCAGGGGTTCGCCGGCGACGAGGAGGACGGCGGCAAAGCTTCGGGAGGAGTTCGCCCCGGTCGATTTCGGCTGCAAACGACGCGGGGGGAGAGGGGAAATGGTCAGAGAGGTGAGGCGGTTCCAGATCAAGAGAGAGAGAGAGGGCAAAGGAGGCCTGTACCACGAGATCAACGGTCGACCGAGGCGGCGGAGCTCCGGTCGATCCCGAGCATAGAAGCTCTCCGAGGCCTATTGGGTGGTGCGGGCGCGTGCTTGGGGGTGTGAGAAGGAGTTGGATGGCACGAGAGAGACCTGGGGCGTGCTTTAATAGCCGGGCGCCGGTCCACCGTGGACTCGTGCGCCGGCGAGATCACAGGCGAGACCAGAGGCCGTGTGGGCACACGAGGGTGAGTCCGGGCCGTTCTTGGATGAGGTCTACGACCAGGTGAATGAATAGAACGAGCGGGCAAGGGCCAGAGGCTGCGCGCGTGTGAGTTCGCTCATTGGAGCTCTCGGGCGGCTGGCGCGCGTGCGAGCTGAGGCGAGAGGAGGGAGAAGGAGGAGGGGGACAGAGGCGTGGCGTGCTGCGGATGTCGAGGAGCATCGGCTGGCGTGAGGGGGAGAGCCTAGGTGGCCGGAGGCGGTTGGAAGGGGGCGGCTACAGTGCGGGAGCGCACTGTAGCGCGCTCCAGAGCGTGCATATGGCCGGCATGGCCATTTTCCCAGCGCTCTGGGCTTGGCCTCTAGTGTCTGGGGGCTCTAGGGGTAAGTAAACAAATGGGGAGGGGCATTGGATGCCCTGGAGAGCCAGTAGAGCGAGGGGAGAGGAAGAAGAAGTGTGCAAATGGGCTGACTAGAGAGAGGAAGTGGGGTTTTACCCATACAATAAGTGAGCTATGGACTTGCCATTGTTACTAGAGGTGAAAGGGGGCTAGGAGGAGCTGTGGTAGAAATTTGAGCTCTCCAAGAATAGTGGAAGGGGTCAAAATAGTGGTTTTTGTAAAATGCCAGAAGGTGTTTGATAATGGTTTGGGCTAGCAGATGAACTCTCATTGCCATGATACTTAACAGGATGGAAAGACACTTAGAAATAGGGTGTGCCACCAAATTTGAGCTTATTTGGGCAAAGTTGCCAATGCAACTTTTGTAAACCCTAGAAATCAGTAGAAATGGCTTTGCCAAGATTTAGTCATGCAAATCTATTCTCCTTGATGCACCACTTGGTGTAGTGTCATCATTTGAGGATTTTAACATGTCCACAAAAATTCAGATCAAAAGGACACACTTGGCAATGTAGAGTTGTTCAGATTTGGTTCTGGACAGGAAGGGTTTTGGGGCACTTTGATCAAGCTAACTTGTTCTCCAACCTATTCCATTTGGTCTAGATGGATTATTAGACCATTTGAGCATGTTCACAAGGTTTGAGAACATTTGGACATGTTTGTCAATGTAAAGTTGCTCAAACTCCAAAATGGACAGAAATGGTTTTGAGGGGATTTCATGGAGTTATACTATTCTCCATGACATGATACTTGTCAGGATCATCAAAAATGTCACATGTGACATGATAGAATTTTCTTGGAATTTTTGGAGAATATTTCCTTTGTAAGCTTGAAATATCCAGAAAGGGTTTTTGAGGGGTTTGACCAATATTTTGAACATGACCATGTGTTTAAACTCTTATATATGGACAATATATGTCCTATGAGTTTCCCTAAATTTTGTCAAATATTTTTGAAGCCATAAAAATAATTTTTCCCTATTAAAGACCATTTCTGGCCTTAAGAAAAAGCTTTTAAATAAAATAGGAAAATAACTTTTAAAATTATATTTTTGTGGTTTCTTGGTATCCTATATCTAATAGGAGTCAAATATATTTTTAGAAAGATTTTTACTGCCCTTAGTCAAGTACTTGCAGTGCAAATCTCAATTCAGGGGTTTTTGGAAAACTACTTTTTGAAAATACTATTTGGCAAATTATTTTTGTAAGAAAATATTTTTATGTCCTATACACATGGCATGATCATTGGTTCAAGAGTTTGGAGCAAGGAGATGAAGTATAGGAGTTGGAGGATTTATTTGATTTTTAGAGCACTTGCAAACAACAAACAAAATCCAATCAAGGCAAGGTCCAAAACACTCAAAAGTTTTTGTCAAACCACATTTTAGCATGATTTATTAGCTTAAGTGTTGTGGCATGAAAATCAGGGTGTGACAGACCTACCCCCCTTACAAGAATCTCATCCCCGAGATTCCCAAACTAGGCGCGGAAAGGGATACAGAAACTTGGATTCGGGGTAGTCTTCACGTCCTCATACTGCTTCTGCTTCTGTTTGGTGCTCCATTGAACTTGAAGTACTTGATGGTGCGGCTTCGTGTATGACGCTCTTCTTGATCCAGGTTGCTAATGGGTAGCTCGCGGTAGGTTAGGTTGGGCTAGGGGTTGATGGCTCGGTGGTCGATGTCCTTGTAGAGATCGGGCTAATTAGGAAGTTAGAAATGTTTCCGGAGTGGTGTCGTGTGGAAAAACATTGTGCACAGTGGGTGAGTCAGGTGGTAACTCTTGTTGGTATCTGTCTTCTCTTTGTCTCGTAGCGATCTCGGAGGGGGTTGTTAAATCTTGGAGTGATCTTGAAGGGGGCCGATGAATCTTGGTGTGGGTCTCCTTGTCATGGAAATGCTTGGTTCCTTAGAGACAAGTGGTTTGTAGATACACCTGGTCTTCATCGCGGAGGTTTACTTCTTGACGATGGTGGTTGGTGTAGTTCTTCCTCCTTGGCATGGCGGTCTTCAAATGTTCCTGGACTAGCTGAACGGCTCTTCTTCCGTCTTCGGGTGGACAAGTAGGTCACCAAATGATGATGACAACTATCTTGTCTAAGCACTCCATGAAGTCTATGGGGTACGTAACGTGGGCTAAGGCATTGGTGATGGTCACGGTTGAGTATTGGCCAAGGTCTTATCGATCTAGAGCCAAAGCCCAAGGTCAGGATCCGACCATGTTGTGGCTTGGTAGGGCTTAAGGGTTTCAAGGATTCTAGTGTGCGAGCGAACATTTATCATCTTGTCTTTAAGCATGGTTTCTGAGATGCCAATTGTTCTACTTAGTCCTCCAAACAGATCACCTTATACTATTGAAAGCATCATTCGTATAGGTCAACTCCAATCATCACTCATGCTATTCATATCCTCATGACTCCCAAGAGGAGGTCAAACAAAATCATATACGTCTACGATCCCCAAACTCATATGTATGTCTACCCCTAAAAATCCATGGGTAGAACATATAAGCTGCTAAGCTTGAACGTGACAATCCAAGTGCTCAGCCTATTCTTCCAAGGTCTAAGATAAAGCACCCCTATCCTAGGGAAACACGTCGTAAGCCACTCCAAGATCTTGTTTCCTTCCTATGAATCAACTCCAACAGCCCATTAACTTCCATCAATCACTACATGATCCATTAATTCCACAAATCCAATGTCTATGGTGTTCCACATGATCTCCTAATGTTCCTATAATCCCCAAACACTTGAAAGGGATATCTCTACTATAGTAAGTCCACCAGTTTTCATTATCATGGTCAAGTAAATTCCAAGGTCAAGCTCATATAGATGCCTAAATAAACTCCGACAATTAATCCAATCCCTAGTTTATCGTCCACCGAGAAACATGGTATCATGATCGAGATCATCAGTCTAAATCCAATTTACTCCGAACCATGTAGACATACTCAGCATCTATATTCAACTAGAATCATTTACTTAAATCCAAATCTCTTGTCCAACGAGAATTTCCACACTTTTCCCCAAGTTATTATCGTAATATCAACTATCTCCTATCCATATCCACTGGCTAAGTCAAATCCTTATACATCCGAGAATTTCAGCTTGCGAACACAATTATCCTACTAAATCCAATTTACTCAGGGGTAATGAAAGCTATGCTAATCTAGAATCATGATCCCACCAAGTCCATCTACCAACATGGTAGCCTTATAATCCACCAAATAGTCTCATATAATTCCTCAAGTCATTGATATAAACTCATCAAGTCATTTGTCCTCTATTCCTATACCCTTAAACTGGTCTTCCCTATGGCATCGTCAGTTTGTGCTATCTTAGGATGATAATGTGCTCGTTCACTATGTCCACTAGTTCCCTAATGAACCCAGTGATAAGCAAGGTTACAGAGGCTTTAACAGGCTCTCTTGCAATTCTGTGGGTTAAGCACATGGTTAAGGATTCGAGCTGGGGTATCTTGTGAAGTCTCAAAGGGTCTAGGAATGGGTCTCTAATCTTGAGGGTTAAACATAATTCTACGGGGTTGCATTTGGTCAAGGAGGTTGTAGCAAAAGTCGTCAGTGCTTGTTGGTCGCCGAGGTGGAATCCTTGGTGCATCTTGTCTTGCTAGTCTTCAGTTGAGGAGAGAGAGACGAGAGGGAAAGGTAGCATAGAGGAGGGGAATGCCTAAAGGGGGTTCTATAGTGCAGGTGCAAACAAACAAGTGCCAAAAAAACCAATCACAAACAACAAAATAAGGCAGGTGATATAGTCGCATACTTGTCGCTTAGGGCAAAAGTGTGACCTATATCAAAAACACAAACAAATAAAAACAAGCAACACACAATCATGGTTCTATTCGAACCATTGTATGGACTCGACTGCGCATAGGGGGTACATGACTCATCCTACCCTAGGGGTTCTCGGACTCAGTAGTCGTGCCTTGTGCCTCATGCAGTCTCCCGGGTTTTCCTCAGGTGCTGCTATGTCTCTTGTAGTTGTTTGATGAAACGATCCCGGTTGAGCTTGAAGAGTCTTCAACAACTTCTTGCCTGTTGAAGTGATGGGGTGAAGGTGGCTCCTCATAGCAGGCATTGGCTCGGTCTTCTGTTGTCTTCTTAATCATGATGATCCCCTTTTTGTCTTCTAAGGTGTCAAAGGTACTAAGTAGATAATCCTTTATGCAATGACATTAACAACACATAATAGAGGTCCATCATGTCGGTTACGTTGATGAAAACTCCGACACCAAGAACGGGGGATGAGGAGAACCGTTTTCCTGCTCACTATGGTGAGGCGGACCAAATGGCTAGGTTCTCATCCATCGGTGGTTGCCGATACAACAACGGTAGTGACATGGTTACTCTATTAGCGATGTATATCATGATCTTGCATATTCTAGGCCCTGATCATCATAGGCTAAGGTTGCATCATCTTGGGGCAGTGTCAAGGGTGTCACCATCTCCTGGGTCTTCAGGTCCTCATTCCTCGAGGATGCATCTTCTGTTGGTATCATCATGTTGTGATGTCGCCAATCTTGTGTTCAGGAGATGTGGGTGAATGTCTGGCAAGGCATCTTCCTTCTTGATTATCCACGAGGATTACAAGGAATCCAGTGGTTAGGGGCATAAGGGTTCTAGCGACCATTAAATTTGGAAGGGGAAGAGGAAAGTATATCTTAGTTTTCGAAAAACTCGGAAGGGGAAGAGAAGTATAGATAGTTTTGAAAACTAGTAGTAGTTTTGGAAATAGTTTTAACCTAACTAACGACCATGCTAACTAAGGCTTCCTACAGTCAGGATGGCTCTGATACCAGCTCTGTGGGGACCCCGACTCATAAGTCGTGATCACCAAATGCACGTGTACAGTGATCCCAGAGATCAATACTCACTGAACACACAGAAGCTGAATAACAAGACTCTTACATCCATACATACCGTTTTACACAAGTAGGACCATTATGGTCAAGTCTTGAGTATATCATCGCAGCGGAAATCTTCGTCGATAACTTGGACCCATGCCATCTGCCTTAACCCTACAGGCATTCTGACTGGGAAGCGTCCTAGCTCGCATGCTCGTCGCCGAAGTATTCTTCATCATATCCTGTTCTTTCAAGCCTGGCCAAGTAAATAGCCAGGGACAAGCCAGTGAGTACGTTTGAATGTACTCGCAAGCAACCCATGTTTTTGGTTCAAGATACAACAATGCATGATATAGGTAAATTTTTGCAGAAAGCTAGTTTTGAGTGCAATGACATGTTCAACAACTTGTAAGGCATGCATCAAGAGAATTCAAGTAACCATGAGGATAGGTTACAGATATCAACATAAATAGAGTGGGCACCAACCCAACTCAATCATGTCAAGTCCTTTGACTTGTCCCAAGTAGTTATGTCAACACACACACACACACGCACGTTTGTAAGAATCTGGACATAGTTTAAGCAGCACCGCCCAACTGTCCTTGACCGTGGACAGGGCTATTCGAATAGTTTTACACTCTGCAGAGGTTGCACACTGTACCCACAAGATCCGGGGACCTTCCGTGTCATCCACGACCCGCGGTACCTCAAGTACCCGGGGTAAGCACCCGATCACTACCTTTCCCTAGACGACACTAACATGGAGTCCACTCGATTGGTAGTAACCCCCGTGCCCAACATTTCACATCATAAAGTTGTGGAGCCTCGCTCCCATATTCATCACATACCACAAGCACGGGGTACCAACGGTGTGTCCGGTGCTGTAAAGACAGTCATGGCCGCCCTACCTGGCACGACCCCGTCCCAAGAGAGAGCACCAACTCTCCCCCGTCACTAGTAATGTGGGCTCCAAGCTAGTATCAGCCTAGGTAATCAATAATGCCCTTTCCCATATAAGGGTAGAGTGGTTGCGCATGTAAGGTTGGGACAGTCGACAAATCTTAAATCTAATCCGTTTTCGAAAACAACACACACTTGCCTCGGTACACCACTTCATCATCAAGTGGTTACCCATTTCATCATCTCCCTCGGGCATAAGTGGCACCCGACGGGGTTTTCGAAAAAGCCTTTTGAAAATACTTTGCCTCCATCACATGCATATTCCCGCCCCTTTTTGCGTAGCAACTACTTTGGCATCCTATCTACTCCCACCGACACAACCCTCATAAGAAGGTAGGGTCATGCACAATGCAAGTATCAACGAGGAACTAACGAAGGCAATCCACCAAAGTGGTTACCCTCTCAACATGGTTCCGAAACAACTCTAATAGAGTGCTATATGTTGTGCATAAAAAGGTTTCATAAACATGGTCAAAGGGCTGCTTACCTGGTTCATCAGAGTCTTGAAATCTTCTGTTCCTTCTCCAAGTACTCCGTCTACTTCATTAACTAACATCGGAAACAAACACAATAAGCAACACAACAAGGCAAGAATAAATGTGCTCTAAAAATGTGAAGTTGACTTTTATTGGATACCTCTGGTCATATGAGGAATGACCAAAGTGATTTCATTGGAAGTGGATCAATGGATATTTCTAAACATTTCGATATGATGGAATCAAGGGGTTTATGGAATTGCAAGAAGTGTACAGAAGAATTATTTTGAAAAATGAGAAAAGGCACCCATTTAACAAAGGATGATTTTAGAAGCATCTAGGAATTGGTTTCACTGGATTTGGAGTTCAAATGGATTTCCTATGAATTTGCAAAGTTGGCTATATTTGAAGAAATAGACCACTATTTTATGTGCTACAGAAAGTATTAATAAAAATGTTCATAAACTAAGTTATGAACTTAGAAACATCTAGGATTTTGAATCATGGAATTTGGATCAAAAATGGGCTCTCTGTGATTTTCTAAAGTTCATCACAGAAATAGGAAAATGGGGATTTGATAAATATTTGTGAAGAAAAGGTCTCTGGAAAAATGTGCATGTTGTATCACCAGATAGATCCTGATTTATAGAGTCACTAGAAATTTGAATCATCAAATTTGGACTCCATTTCAATTATTTATGGATATTACAACTTTTACAGAAAAAGAAAAAGAAAAGGGAAAGGGGGTGTACCCTTATCCAGCGCACCAGGCGAAAGATAGCAGTGGGCCGGCCCAGCCGCTCAGCTGCGCTGGCGATAGGGGGTGACGTCGAAGACGGCTTCACGGGAGGGCGCTTTCGCCGTGGAAACGCGGGAGTAGAGCGGCCCGCCTCCACTTACGCGAGCGAGCAGGCGCGAGGTGGAGTTTTAAACCTGACAGGCAGGGCCCCCTGTCAGGATGTGAGGCTGACCGACGGGCCCCACGGCCGTCGTCGTCAACCTCCGTCCAGAGAGGACGGCGAGCTCACCGGCGTCGCTATGGTCGACGGCGAAGCGATCCGAGGGCACCGGCGTGCTCAGGGCGGAGTCGCCGTTCAGGTGGAGGTGGAGGCGGTCGCCGGAGCGCAGGGGTTCGCCGGCGACGAGGAGGACGGCGGCAAAGCTTCGGGAGGAGTTCGCCCCGGTCGATTTCGGCTGCAAACGACGCGGGGAAGAGAGGGGAAATGGTCAGTGAGGTGAGGCGGTTCCAGATCGAGGGAGAGAGAGGGCAAAGGAGGCCTGTACCACGAGATCAACGGCCGACCGAGGCGGCGGAGCTCCGGTCGATCCCGAGCATAGAAGCTCTCCGAGGCTGATTGGGTGGTGCGGGCGCGTGCTTGGGGGTGTGAGAAGGAGTTGGATGGCACGAGAGAGACCTGGGGCGTGCTTTAATAGCCGGGCACCGGTCCACCGTGGACTCATGCGCCGGCGAGATCACAGGCGAGACCAGAAGCCGTGTGGACACACGAGGGTGAGTCCGGGCCGTTCTTGGATGAGGTCTACGACCAGGTGAATGAATATAACGAGCGGGGAAGGGCCAGAGGCTGCGCGCGTGTGAGTTCGCTCATTGGAGCTCTCGGGCGGCTGGCGCGCGTGCGAGATGAGGCGAGAGGAGGGAGAAGGAGGAGGGGGACAGAGGCGTGGCGTGCTGCGGATGTCGAGGAGCATCGGCTGGCGTGAGGGGGATAGCCTAGGTGGCCGGAGGCGGTTGGAAGGGGGCGGCTACAGTGCGGGAGCGCACTGTAGCGCGCTCCAGAGCGTGCATATGGCCGGCATGGCCATTTTCCCAGCGCTCTGGGCTTGGCCTCTAGTGTCTGGGGGCTCTAGGGGGAAGTAAACAAATGGGGAGGGGCATTGGATGCCCTGGAGAGCCAGTAGAGCGAGGGGAGAGGAAGAAGTGTGCAAATGGGCTGACCAGAGAGAGGAAGTGGGGTTTTACCCATCCAATAAGTGAGCTATGGACTTGCCATTGTTACTAGAGGTGAAAGGCGGCTAGGAGGAGCTGTCGTAAAAATTTGAGCTCTCCAAGAATAGTGGAAGGGGTCAAAATAGTGGTTTTTGCAAAATGCCAGAAGGTGTTTGATAATGGTTTGGGCTAGCAGATGAACTCTCATTGCCATGATACTTAACAGGATGGAAATACACTTAGAAATAGGGTGTGCCACCAAATTTGAGCTTATTTGGGCAAAGTTGCCAATGCAACTTTTGTAAACCCTAGAAATCAGCAGAAATGGCTTTGCCAAGATTTAGTCATGCAAATCTATTCTCATTGATGCACCACTTGGTGTAGTGTCATCATTTGAGGATTTGAACATGTCCACAAAAATTCAGATCAAAAGGACACACTTGGCAATGTAGAGTTGTTCAAATTTGCTTCTGGACAGGAAGGGTTTTGGGGCACTTTGATCAAGCTAACTTGTTCTCCAACCTATGCCATTTGGTCTAGATGGATTATTAGACCATTTGAGCATGTTCACAAGGTTTGAGAACATTTGGACATGTTTGGCAATGTAAAGTTGCTCAAACTCCAAAATGGACAGAAATGGTTTTGAGGGGATTTCATGGAGTTATACTATTCTCCATGACATGATACTTGTCAGGATCATCAAAAATGTCACATGTGACATGATAGAATTTTCTTGGAATTTTTGGAGAATATTTCCTTTGTAAATATTTCAAAAGCTTGAAATATCCAGAAAGGGTTTTTGAGGGGTTTGACCAATATTTTGAACATTACCATGTGTTTAAACTCTTATATATGGACAATATATGTCCTATGAGTTTCCCTAAATTTTGTCAAATATTTTTGAAGCCATAAAAATAATTTTTCCCTATTAAAGACCATTTTTGGCCTTAAGAAAAAGCTTTTAAATAAAATAGGAAAATATCTTTTAAAATTATATTTTTGTGGTTTCTGGGTATCCTATATATAATAGGAGTCAAATATATTTTTAGAAAGATTTTTACTGCCCTTAATCAAGTACTTGCAGTGCAAATCTCAATTCAGGGGTTTTTGGAAAACTACTTTTTGAAAATACTATTTGGCCAAATTATTTTTGTAAGAAAATATTTTTATGTCCTATACACATGGCATGATCATTGGTTCAAGAGTTTGGAGCAAGGAGATGAAGTATACGAGTTGGAGGATTTATTTGATTTTTAGAGCACTTGCAAACAACAAACAAAATCCAATCAAGGCAAGGTCCAAAACACTCAAAAGTTTTTGTCAAACCACATTTTAGCATGATTTATTAGCTTAAGTGTTGTGGCATGAAAATCAGGGTGTGACATAGGTCCCATCAGCATTGAGTTTCCTCTCAAAGGCAATACCCTCTTTCCCAGGGTTCCTGTTCAAGATCTTCTTTTTAAGCACATCACAAAGAGTCTGATGCCCTTTGAGGCTTTTGTAAATGCCTGTTACATACAATTCCTTCAGCCCTGCATTATCATCAATGATACAAGTGGTATCCTCAGATGAGGAATTTGTGACCATAGAGACAGTTGAAGAATTTGCAGCAATAGAAGCATTTGAACATTCAGGTGATGAATTAGCAGATTCACGCCCTCAATGCATTTCAGACATGGTGGAATAAATTCTTCCTGAGCGGAACTGATCTGTTGAGCAAGCAATGAATCGTTTTCCTTCTGAAGATCTTCATAACTCAGTTTTAACTTCTCAAGGTCTTGCTTTCTCTGAAGAAATGCATAAGAAAGCTTCTCATGATCAATTAAGAGAGTGTTATGATGATTTTGAAGGTTGTCAAACTTAGTTTGAAGTGTCTGAAGATTATCAGTCAGACTGTTGGTTCGATTCAATTCCTCACCCAATAGGTCATTGCTTCTGTCTAGTTGATTTTGAATCTTTTCTACAGCCTTCTGTTGTTTAACAGCAATTTTAGCAAGTTTTGAGTAACTAGGCTTTAGATTGTCATCAGATTCATCCTCACTAGAGTCAGAGGGGGAATGTTTGAGTACCTTGGCACCTTTTGCCATGAAGCAGTAGGTGGGAGCATAGTCATCGAAGCTTTTGTCAGCAGAGTTGGGGAGCTCATTTTCTTCAGTCTTGAAGATGGACTTGCTGACGTAAGCGGTAGCAAGGGCTAGGCTTGCCACACTAGAGTCTGATTCCTCAGATTCCTCCTCCTCCACATTGTCCTCATATTTAGCTACAGAGTCCATTTCCTTGCCAATGAATGCCTGGGCCTTCTTGGAACTGCTCTTCCTATGAGATGAAGACTTTGAAGATTTTGATGATGAAGACTTTGAAGATTTCTTCTTCTTCTTTGAGTCATCAGAATCATCATCTTTTTACTTCTTCTTCTTTGATTCCTTTTCTCACAGAGGACAATCAGACATGTAGTGACCAGGTTTCTTGCATTTGTGGCAAGTTCTCTTTTTGTAGTCACAAGATGAGGAATCATCATTTCTTGAAGACTTTCCAAAGCGACCGCGGCGAGAGAACTTCTGGAATTTCCTCACGAGCATTGCTAGCTCCTGGCTCAGTTCTTTAGGATCACCAAGGCTGCTACCAGAGTCTTTAGCTTCAGACTCAGAGACTGCCTTGGCCTTCAGTGCACGTGATCTTCCGTACCTCGGTCCATAGAGATCTCTCTTCTCAGCAAGCTGGAACTCATGAGTATTTAGCCTCTCGAGGATATCAGCGGGATCTAGTGACTTATAATCAGCTCGCTCTTGAATCATCAGTGCAAGGGTATCGAATGAAGAGTCAAGTGATCTCAGCAATTTCTTCACCACCTCATGGTCGGTGATGTCAGTGGCACCAAGTGCTTGAAACTCATTTGAGATGTCAGTGAGGAAATCGAAAGTTTGCTGAACATTTTCGTTGTCGAGTCTTTTGAAGCGGTTGAAGATATTGCGAAGAACATCAACTCGGGAGACACGTTGAATTGAGACTCCTTCGTTGACCTTGGACGGCCTGTCCCAAATCAGCTTGGCAATTTCTAGAGCACTCACTCTGCCATACTGTCGTTTGCTCAGATGGCCACATATGATATTCTTCGCTTGTGAATCGAGTTGCTGGAATCTCTTCACATCAGCAGCATTCACAGACGGAGTGATAGAGGGAACACCATTTTCCACAACATACCAGAGATCGTTATCAATTGCCTCAAAATGCATGCGCATCTTGTTCTTCCAGTAGGGGTAGTCCGTCCCATCAAAGGTAGGACACCCAGCCAAGACCTTGATCATACCTGCAGTTGACATAACTAAAACTCTAGGTGGTTAAACCAAAATCGCACAGAACAAGGGAGTACCTTGCTCTGATACCAATTGAAAGTGCGTTACATCGGCTAGAGGGGGGTGAATAGGCAATTTTTATGAATTCTTCACTGAGGAATTTCAGGGTGAGGAAATTCCTAAGCGAAGAACTACTTGCAGCGGAATAAGTGCTCAGGCATAAGCATAACAGAGCAACAACATAGTCATCATGATGAAATGAAAGACAAACACATAGTACAGAAAACGTAAACACGGGATAAGCAGGACGAAGACAAACTGACTGAAGAAATAGGATTGAGGAATTACAGAAAGTCTTCAGTCAAAGTCTTCAAACAGTAATGATCAGGTTCATCAACACATAACTCAGTAAATGAAAGGGTTGAGGAAATAGATCAAGTAGGCTTGGTGAAGACAATAATTGGGTAGACTAGTTCCAACAGCTGTGACAGTTATACGTCTAGTTGGAGCGGCTGAGTATTTAAACTCGAGGACACACAGTCCCGGACACACAGTCCTCACCATATTCTCCTTGAGCTAAGATCACACAGACCTCGCCCAACAGTAGTGGTAAGTCTTCACAGGTGACTTCCAAACCTTCACAGACTCGGTCACTCAGCAATCCACAATTCCTCTTGGACGCTCAGACCATGACGCCTAATCGTCTGGAGGATACACAGTCCTCATTGGTAACAAGCATCGGTTCCACACAGGAACAATCTCTTCAATGATGCGCAATCACTTTGGGTTTGTAGATTTGGGTTTTCCTCACTTGATGATTTTTGCTCAAAGTCCTCGGAGGATGGGATGCTCTCAAATGACAAGTGTCAGTTTCTCTCGGAGCAGCCAACCAGCTAGTGGTTGTAGGGGGCGGCTATTTATAGCCTAGGTAGCAGCCCGACATGATAAGACATAAATGCCCTTCAATGATATGACCGTTAGGTGGTAGGATATTTTGGACAGCTAGCGCGTGGCACAGCAACGGTCGGATTTGAGGTTCGAATTCCTCAGGGCTATCATCTTCCACGGTTTGATATACATATATACATATATATATATATATATATATATATATATCCCAGCTACTCTGTAACCCATTCCTGAATAAGCTATTCAAGAACCCTTCCTAACTGCCCGAGAACAGTCAGCTAATTGTGCGACCTATACTAGTGAACTGCCGGGCGGACTTTTTCTGGCATCGTTCACATTGTTTTTTGGTTGTAATTATTAAACCGTTCAACGGAATGATGCATATGATATATCTTCGGATAGCTATTGAAAAGGAGTGAAAAAACTCATGTTGACCGTTTTCCCAAAATTGATTCGGTTTTCACACAAAATTTAAAAAAACTAAAAATCGATCAAACGAGTTTTCAATGTTTTTGTGAAAGGACTTTTTTAAAAAAATTATCAGAACGATGCGTATGATATACCGTTAGAAAGCTACCGATTATCCCGAACTTTGGCATGTATAACACATTCTCAGATTTGCTACGGTTTAAGAGCAGTTTTCTTGAAACTAAGATCATTTTTTGCCCGAACTGCTACAGTACATGCTAACTTCTCGAGAAGAATACCTAACTGCCCCATACTGAGCAAGCTAATGGCCGTACCGAATAAACTATTTTTTTATTCTTCTCTTCCCGGTTCAAGTTAACTGCTAGGACTGAAATAGCTAACTGCGGAAGATCGGGGCAGTTAATACCTAGTTAACTGCCAGGCCAAAAATACTAAAAAATTCATTCTTTTTTTCTGGGTCGAGCAAACCGCCAGGACTGAAATAGCTAACTGTCGATATTGCACACCAAGTTAACTATTGGACCTAGGTTTTTTCATTGTTTTTTTGGGTCGAGCTAACCGTCGGGATTCAAATAGCTAAATGTCGGGATTGCGGCAGTACACCAAGTTAACTGCCGGACCGAATATACAAAAACATCATTCTTTTTTTGCACGGGTCACATTAACTGCCGCAATTTTTCAGAAGTTAACTCCACAGATTGCGAAAGTTAGTTACACCTAGTTAACTGCTATGAACAGGTTAACTGCACAATTTTTTCCAATGGAAATGCTAACTGTTTTGTTTTCACTTTGTTTTTATTGCATATTTTTCCCTGCTAGCTAACTGCAAGAATGTTAATAGCCAACCGAAGACATACTGCTAGCTAACTGGCAGAGTACACACATGTACCCAACTGATGAACAAGCAGGCAAAAATACCCGTCGGTTGTGCTCACACATGGGGGAGGAGCGGCAGTTAGATCCCAATAAGGAGAAGTCAAATGATGTATGTCACACAAGCTAACTGCTAGATGTTTCATATGTATCTGCAAAATATGCAAAATTAACTAATGTCTCTCACGCCCGAGATTGACCATGGGAGCGTGGCTATGGGAACCTGGCAGCAGCGACGTGCACGGAGGAATGGCCGGGGATCCATGGCCTCCAACTCTCTCGTGTGCCAAGGAGGCCGAGGTCGGCCAGCAGAGCCGCGGTGAGAGGCACACGTGGTCGATCTGGCAATGGGTAGCAAAGGCTGCGCAGGAGGCCATGGAGGAGCACGAGAAGCGCAGACCTGTCGGACCCCTCCTCCCTTCACTCGATTCACAACAAAATCGGCCGATGGTTGTCACTGCAGTTAGCCCAGCGATGCAAGAAGTTAGCTCACTTCCTCTACCTCTCGCGGATCCCTCCGAACTCGTCCTCCACATCTCCCCTTGCTACTCCCTGCCGCTGGCCAATTGGCAGTTAACTATCGAAAGATCTACGCAGGCGCTCGACCTAGCCCATGCAGCTCTACCACTGGTTCAGGCGAGCTTTGGGGACGAGCTCAACCACTGGATCCAGCGAGCTCCGTCACCAAGACCCATGTGATGCTGGAGGGGAGGCGCGGGTTGCGGGAGGTGATGGCCTCGTAGCAGTGGTGGGGTTGCCACCGCCCACCGATGCGGAGGGGATGGGGAGGCGCGCGGCTCAGCAGGTGGATGTGGGAGGCACGCAGCTCGCCGGGGTGAGTTGGGAAGGCACGCAGCTTGCCGGTGAGCCGTATTGGGGGACGGTGTGCGAGGAGATTAGGGGTTCGACCCCCTTTATCCCACCGCGGTGGCAGTTAGTTTGCTCGGTTGGGGCTCGTGGGCGTGCGGCGGTAGGAGTTGGTGGAGCTCGGCG
The DNA here is from genome assembly GCF_018294505.1 of Triticum aestivum. Lineage (NCBI taxonomy): Eukaryota > Viridiplantae > Streptophyta > Magnoliopsida > Poales > Poaceae > Triticum > Triticum aestivum. Next base: position 439,087,210 of record NC_057813.1, on the reverse strand, counting down.
ACGGGGTCTGCGGTCGCGCGGCGCACATCGACAGCAGGAAGAAGGTAGGGGGGAGCACGTGCGGGACGTCACTGGC